>NC_091061.1:130757195-131057195 GCF_000393655.2 Nicotiana sylvestris
CCCATCGACCAGCTGTATGAAAGGTTGAAAGCCGCTGGTTACGTCACTCCCATTCCCGCTGTAGCAGTAGAAAACCCATCCTAATGGGTCAACCCAAACAAAACCTGTGCATACCATTTCGGTATGAAGGGGCACACCATTGATGAGTGCCAAACATTGAAAGATAAGATCTAGATAGTGATTGACAACAAGGACATATAGGCATAAGAAACTGCACCCAATATTGATGAGTGGTGATTTTACCACTCAATCTAGTCTCTTTTCCTTAGCTTTTATGTCTTTTAACTATAATATGAGGTCGTTTATGGTGTGTATTGTTAGATTTTCAGGTAAATGATGCTATGAAGTGATTTGAATTGAATTGAAGTGGAATTGAGAAAAAGAGGGTGGAAATAATGCAAAAAACTCCTTTGTGATTCCGCATCTGCGGAAGGATGGTCGTAGAAGCGACCCAGCTTCTGCGTGAGAAGACCCGCTTCAGCGGTGGAGTCTGAGCTTGGAAGTAATCGCATCTGCGAGTCATTTTCTGCTTCTGCGGTAGCGCTTCTGCACTTTTGGAGTCTATATCTGCAGTGTCAAGCATACTTCAACATTCCGCTTCTACGATAAGGTATCCGCATCTGCGAGAATTCATCTACAGATGCGCTCAACGGACATCAGACCTGGGCAAATTAGGCATTTCACATTTTCTCATTCCCAAACCATTTTTATACTCGTTCAAGCAGATCTTTGAAAAATCTTTGGCTTATTTTCAGTTCTTAGGGCTTGAAAGAACAAGTTTTGGAAGCTAGGGCTTCACACACACACTTTGGTCTTGAAGATTTGAACCTTGTGGTTAAGGATTTCTTACCCATTTATGTTGCTTTCTACATTTTTCTTGCTTTGTATTGTATATCTAAGTGTGTAGTATTTTATTCAATATTTGAATCTTGTTTATGGAAATATTCATGTTTAAAGTGTGGATTAAATACCTTGTTGTGCTTATGTATTGAATAATTTTTATTCTTTTATGAAGTGAGTTATTGTTTCTTTGATTATTCTTGTTCTTTAATGTTTCCAAAGGCATTATCTAACCCTAAGACTCGCCCATTAACTCCGAATTAATTTTGGAAAAGATAATTTGGAGTTGGGAAAGATTAATTAACAAGAACTTGAGGCTTTAACCCTCATTTTATAGATTCTACCTAGGGATAGGATTGAACTACTTGTAGACATTCCGGGTGTGCTTAATCTCTTAATTGTTTTAGGAGTAATTCAATTAGGAAGTCTTGTTAGTCTTCGGAAGAAGCTAATCAAGAATTATTATCCGTGGTTAATTAACATAAACTCTCTCATATTTGTAAAATCATGAAATACATTGGATCGTTACTTGAGTGTAATTCCCGACGCATGCTTGTAGCCATTGATCATTTTACTTGCTTTCTAGATTATTTTACATTTCCGCATTTAGATAAAACATTTTCTCAACCCAATTCTAAGTGTTTGGCATTGCATAACAAGTGATAATTCTCTTACATTCCTAATCGCCTACATATTGTTCTCTATGGGATTCGACCCCGACTTATAGTTGGATAAATTATATTGCATGCGACCGTGTCCATTTAGTTTTTAGTAGTGGATTTGGACGTCATCAAATATCGCAATAACCCTCTCCCGGACCATAAGGGTGGTGGGATACATGTGATAGATATGGATGAAGAGTGGGATTAATTTAGGTTGTTTGAGAAGTAAGCATAAGTGTTTTGGTCCAAACTTGTGAATATTTGTGTAATTAATTTTTCTTACCTTGATCTATTTTTCTTGTTTGTTTCTTATTTATTTTCTTATTTCTGAAAAATGGCATCATATAATGAAAATTGGTTAGATGGTAGTTGTTCATACTTTAATGACCCTTGTCCTTATTGTAGAGGACCACACTCGTGGCAAAATTGTTTAAATTCTCCCGGGGGTGGATTGTGTGCATAATCTCAAACCCATGAGTGGAATATTTGTGATAAGTGTGGTTTTCAAAATGGTCATTGGGATGATTGTGATTATTTGTCCTTCCCTTCTCCAAGCCCCCGCTATGATGATTCTACTTTTGATGAAAATGATAGGGCCATGGAAATGAAAGAAGTTGAGCATGGCCGAAATGGAGAGTTCAAGATCATGTTAGAATGCATACTTGAAGGAGGAAACAAAGAGCAAAGTGCCTTGGAGGAGCTTTTGGAAAATAGTCTCCAAAATGACTTGGCACTTGAAAGGTTGAACTTGCAAATGGAGGAAATGCTTGAAACTTTAGAGGTCCAAAAATCCTCGGAAGTTAATGATAGCCAAGAATTTTCCTTAGATGTGGAAGCCGAAAATCCTTCCTTGGCACTTGATCAAAACCAAGAAGAGCTCTCAAATGCTCAAGATCAAAAAATGATGCTCATGTTGGAGACCATTCTTGAAAATGAGGAGAAGCACAACTTTGCACTGGAGGACTTGAAACAAGACTTGACTCACTATGATGAACATATCCACACTTTGGAAGAGCAAATAAAAATATTGGTTGAGGCTCACTATGCCCACCAACTTGAGAGTGCGGAAGGAAGCCAAGAAGAGTCGAATTCCGAGAAAGAAAGTGAGCTTTACTTTGAGGAATCAAGAATTGAACATCTGCCAACCGACTCCATGAGTGTTAATGATGTCGAGAAAAATATGGAATTAGAGTCAACTAGTTTAAATGAAAATTTGGTTGAGATTGACTCTAATCCGGGGGAAGAAGAGGATGTCAATATCGGAGAAAAATTGCAAGTTGGAGGTTTAAAGTCACATTCCAAGCATTTTTAAACATTGGAATTGTATGGTGATATGGGAATTGAACTACACGAGTCAATGAGGGATTGCGTGGAGGAAAAGCAACAACCATACATCTTACAATTTGAGGGAACAAGAAAGCAAAATGACATTCCTCACATGAGAGCCAAGAAGTGCAAAATGAAGAATTTAAGGCTTGGCTCGATCATCGACTTACTACCCTCCATCGCTCATGGTCACAAGCTTGATTCCAAGCTAGGTGCCTAGTTCATATCATCCAAGTGGCGAGAAAAGTGGTAAAGCTGAGTTACGTCATGCCACGATGTTAAATGCGGCGCTTGGTGGGAGGCAACCCATCAATTTTTCAAATTTTTTAGTCATTTTTGAAATTTTCTTTATTAGAATAGCTTAGTATATTATTTTTGACTAATCTGTCAAATTTCAAATTTTTTAGAGCTGAATTAAGGAGTTTGGGATGTTGGAAGTGCACAAAAACAGTAGCTGTAATTCTGCGCACCAGTTATCTGGTGTAACCGCATATGCAGAAGTTTCCTCGCAGATGCGGTCACACAGAAGCGCACTTTGCACCGCAGAAGCGGTCCATTATGTAGAAGCGGGTCCTTGTCCGCATAAGCGGTGCCGCATAAGCGATTGATCATCCGCAGGTGCGGAAATCGAGGAGTCTTAATGTTAAAATTTCCTCATTTCCCTCAGGTATGTTCTGCATTTGCACTCCCAACCCTAACTCCCCCATCTCTCACATAATCCAAAAACCTCCACTGCTCGTGAATTCTGTTTCACTCACACAAGACTTAGGTAATTTTCTCTTAATCCTCGTCTACTTCTCTTCTCTTTTCTTTCTTTCTCTCTTCTTCTTTATTGCCAACAGCCCCACATTTTTTATTTTATTTTATTTGATGTTGTTTTTTTTGATTTTATTGCTGTTAGTTTTAGGAAGTGAGGAAAATTGGTTGAGAGATTCATGTGTGTGTGCTATTGTTGAATCAAATTTGCGGGAAATATGAGTACCCAAATTGTGTGAAGAAGAGGTCTTTTTACACTACTTGCAAGATGTTAGACAAAAGGTTTAAAAGAAAATTTCTTGCTAAATACCGCAAAATCGGTCTCAATAGAATCACATTTTCATGTAGGGCACTAATTTAGAAGTCTTGAATATAAATTAGGTGTCAAAATTGGGTTTAAGAATAAAAAATAAATAAATAAATTCTGGGCAATTGAAGAACTTGACAAATACCGCAGATGAGGTCAGTTGTTTGCAGAGGCAGTATCACACATGCGATGATTTTCCGCAGGTGTGATTTCTGGAAGCTTGAGCAAAACTGCAGATGCGGTTGAAATTCCGCAGAAGTGGAACCGCTCCAGCGATCACTATTTCACAGATGCGAAAACTAGGAAGAAATGCCAATTCCAGTAGCTTTGCAACAGGGCCTTCCTGGGCCCGTTCAACCTGATTCTTTGGCCTAATTGTAGTGTTTTGAATTGCTTAACACGATTCTATTCCCCGACTGACTTTGTTTTGATTTTATGAAGGTACTTTGAGCTAAAATGTATCCGAACATGAGCAAAAATGCCAACAACAACATGAAATTGAGGAGGAGATTTAGGAACCATTTAATGAATCTCGCTTCATGTCTGCTGACTGTCAGTGTAGATATTTAGACAACCTCGTCAACAAAAGGATAGTGCTTGAAAAGGGGATCAACGAAGAAAAATTGGCCGAAAAGATCCCAGATTTCTATGCCCGTCTCCATACATCCGGATGGTCATGCTTCATTCTCACTCCATGCAAAGCTAAGGAGGAGTGGGTACGCGAATTCTATGCTAACCTTAAGTGCACAGATTTTGCCAACCCACAAATCGTTATCAGAGGAAAATTGGTAAGGTTTGGGATAGAACAGATAAATGACACTCTTGGGATTCATAACTATACAATGGAGCCGGTGCAAGAGAAATATCAGTGTGACAATGAGGAATGGCTTGTCTCCAAACTATACCCTCCAAGCATGAGAGCCAAATGGGGAAACAGGAGAAAAGGTTTGAGGTTAATTGACTTCACAGCTGAAGCAAAAATGTGGCTATACATCCTATGCAACCGGTTGTCTCCTTGTGGAAATGTCTTAGATGTCTCCTACGCCAGGGCATTGATTATTGCATGCCTCCTGGACGGCATTCCTGTGAATGTCGGTTACTATATCTTGCAGGAGCTGAGGGAGTATTTGCGGGACAAGGATGCAGGGATGATGTTCCCTTCATTGATCACACAGCTTTGTATGAGAGTAGAGGTTGAGGCACGTAGCACCAATCTATGGCTACCAACTGATAAACCTTTTATTCCACTAAGAGTGACAGGAGAGGTTAGTGCAGTCTAGAGAAAGAAAAGGAAGTCACCACCGCGGTTGCTGGTTCAGAGTCATCTTCACAGGCAGCTACATCTGAGGGACCATTTGGGGTGCTAAACTCCGATCTTGCATCTATTCGAGAGTTAGTGTCACAGCTTCCGAGTGGGCCTTCATCCTCCTAGCCTGGGCCCTCATACTTCTCCAGGGGAGAAATGAAGAGTTACTTAGATTCGCAGAAGAGTCAGAAAGATTCTCATGAGAAGATGGCAGCATCAGTGACCAGACTTGAGGCAGCCTACGACACTTTGGCAAGGGCACATGCAGATCTCCAGTCAGACTTCGAGAAGGAGGAGAAGAAGAAGAACAAGAAAAAGAGCAAATTCATGATAAAAATGTGGAGAGGCATAAAGGCCATCTTCAAATGGGGAAACCCAGGCAAGAAGATTCCAGTACGGACAAAGATGATAGCGAGGAGTATTCCTTCATGTCAGAAGTTGTTGGTGATGGTGGAGATGATGATGATGAGACTGATGCTGATGAGGCCACGAGTTCAACACAACATTGATCATTCGTCTTCCCACAGTCTGCTAGTCTGATGTAGACCTCAGGGAGACCCTTAAACTATTTATGCTTTATTTTTGATATTGTGCAGTAAGGACACTGCAATGTTTTTAGTTGGGGTGGCTGTAAGAGTATACTGTATTCATGTTATAATATTGTGTGCCCTTGTCGGGCTTATTTTGTTGCTATGGATACTGTGTGCCCTTGCCAGGCTTATTATTGTGCTGTTGTAGATATTGTGTTCCCTTGCCGGGCTATTTTGTGTAGCAGGTGCTCTTGCTGAGCTTGGTGTGATTAGTCTATTTTTATCTTTCTTTCATTATTTATTTTCTTTAGTAGTCGCTTTTATTTTAGTATCCTCTTTAGTAGTTTTGTTCGTTTATTTTTATTTCCTCAGTAGTATTTCCTTGGGTTTTCTTCATGCTACAGTTCTTTCCCAAGGAACATTTTTGAAGTGAACCGGGTGACTTTTCCCTATGATAGATGACGTGACAACTTTCTTAAGGGAATTAGTCTTGTTTTGCTAGGAGGAGACTTTTGAATTATTTGGTACTAATAAAATTAGTCTCTTGTATGTGAAATGTGAATTAAGAATACCCCTCCGAATTTTGGTTTTGAACTAAAACAAGTAAGTTTCATGGTGAAGAATAGTTTTGTGATAAATGTTTTACTCTTTTAGTGACTCTTTGACCACTAGTTTGAATAATATTGCTCTAGATGCTCTTATTAGAAAATAAAATTGATCCATCTTGATTAATTCATGTGCCATGTGTGTTAGTGTTTGTACAAATAAATCCTGGGTTTACTTCTATCATCTAGAACTTGCCCGGTTGGTTTTTCAACGCTAACGATAGTATGTTTGGTTGGAGGGATGATCTTAGGCATTCTTTGTTTTATTTGCAAAACCTCGTTAGCCTTTCAAGCCTACCATTTCATAAATAATATCACTAGTACCCTATTTGAGCCTTTAACCTTTTCTTTGGTCACCTCATTACAAACATTTCCCCTCTTGTAAAATAAGCCCCTCTTTTGAACCCGTCCCTCCGTGAACATTGAGAATGAGGCTAAAAGCCTAAGTTGGGGGTGTGGTGTCAAAGTGGAAATTGGTAAGGCTGTACATTGAGTGTAGGAACATATACCTCAAAGTGTTCATATTAAATTATTCAAGCTCCAAAACAAAAATGTGTATAAAAACAAAAAAAGAATATTTGTATGCATATAAATATGGAGCCTTGAAGAAAATTTGAGAGGTGTTTAAGGTGGTTCTATGTTGGTAACTAGATGCCAATGAGGCTATGTGGTTTGAAAAGAAATAAAGTGCAAAAAGAAAGACAAATGTGAGTAGTATTCAAGGAGGGTGAAGTCACTTGTATCCAAATGCTTATCCGACCCTTCCCTAAAACTATATTACAAGCTTAAAAAGTCCTTATGGGACCTCCAACCGAACATTCTTGAATAGGCGAAGAATTTAAATAAGGGCAAGCTCATGGTATGAGATGTTGTAACACTTGAAATTCTTTGTGAGAGTGAGTGTTTTTGTTAATTTGTCCCGTATGTTGTATTGTAAATATAGTTATTTTGGGACTTTCTTTCTTGTGAGGGCACATGAATTAGGAAGGATTGGTGAAATTGAGTAAATTGAGCATATGTAGTGGACTAGTGCTTTTGAGTCAATTCTTGAGGCTTATTTTTGTCACTTGATTATTTTTGAAACTCCCTTGCAAATTCTTGAAGTTGTTTTTAAATGAGGGAGTCATTCGGGAAAGATACACATACTTGAGCCTAATTATTAGTACCAACCAAATCCATAAGTATGGTGCTTAATTGGAGAATGTGATTTGTAAATAATAGAAATACCACTTGTGTTTTAAATGGTAAATCCTCATTGAAGTGTTGGTTTTGATTTGCTTGAGGACAAGCAAAAGCTTTAAGTTGGGGGTGTTGATGAGTGGTGATTTTACCACTCAATCTAGTCTCTTTTCCTTAGCTTTTATATCCTTCACTATAATATGAGGTCGTTTATGGTGTGTACTGTTAGATTTTCAGGTAAATGATTCTATGAAGTGATTTGAATTAATTTGAAGTTGAATTGTGCAAAAGAAGGTGAAAATAATGCAAAAAACTCCCATGTGATTCCGCATCTACGGAAGGATGGTCGTAGAAGCGACCCCGCTTCTGCGTGAGAAGACCCGCTTCTGTGATGAAGTCTGAGCTTGGAAGAAATCGCATCTGCGAATCATTTTCCGCTTCTGCGGTAGCGCATCTGCGCTTTTGGAGTCCGCATATGCGGTGTCAAGCATACTTCAACATTCCGCTTCTACGATAAGGTATCCGCATCTGCGAGAATTCATCCGCAGATGCGGTCAACGGGCATCAGACCTTGGAAAAGGCATTTCACATTTTCTCATTCCCAAACCATTTTTATACTCGTCCAAGCAGATCTTTGAAAAATCTTTGGCTTATTTTCAGTTCTTAGGTCTTGAGAGAACAAGTTTTGGAAGCTAGGGCTTCACACACACACTTTGGTCTTGAAGATTTGAAGCTTGTGGTTAAGGATTTCTTACCCATTTATGTTGCTTTTTTCATTTCCTTGCTTTGTATTGTATATCTAAGTGTATAGTATTTTATTCAACACTTGAATCTTATTTATGGAAATATTCATGTTTAAAGTGTGGATTAAATACCTTGTTGTGCTTATGTATTGAATGATTTTTATTCTTTTATGAAGTGAGTTATTGTTTCTTTAATTATTCTTGTTCTTTAATGTTTCCAAAGGGATTAGCTAACCCTAGGACTCGCCCATTAACTCCGAATTAATTTTGGAAAAAATAATTTGGGGTTGGGAAAGATTAATTAACAAGAACTTGAGGCTTTAACCCTCATTTTATAGATTCTACCTAGGGATAGGATTGAACTACTTGTAGCCATTCCGGGTGTGCTTAATCTCTTAATTGTTTTAGGAATAATTCAATTAGGAAGTCTTGTTAGTCTTCGGAAGAAGCTAATCAAGAATTATTATCCGTGGCTAATTAACATAAACTAGCTCGTATTTGTAAAATCATGAAATACATTGGATCGTTACTTGAGTGTAATTCCCGATGCATCCATGCTTGTAGCAATTGATCATTTTACTTGCTTTCTAGGTTAGTTTACATTTCTACATTTAGATATAAAACATTTTCTCAACCCAATTCTAAGTGTTTGGCATTGCATAACAAGTGATAACTCTCTTACATTCCTAATCGCCTACATATTGTTCTCTGTGGGATTCGACTCCGACTCATAGTTGGGTAAATTATATTGCATACGACCGTGTCCATTTACTTTTTAGTAGTGGATTTGGACGTCATCAAATATCCACAATAACCCTCTCCCGGACCATAGGGGTGGTGGGATACATGTGATAGAGATGGATGAAGAATGGGATCCTGAGGGGTTAATCGGGCTTATTCGAGGAGGAGATGACTTTAAACCCGCAGTCACACTTACTCCTATCATAGTACAGACTCAGTCACCGGTCGAAGTTGAGGTAACTACATTAGTTCCATTTGAGGTAGAGGTAGCTCCACCTACGACCACCCATGTTCCATTTGAAATGGAAGTGACCACACCTTTCACGGTGACAATATCAACCACACCTCCTTTCAATTCAAAAGTAATACCTTGGGATTACGTTGTTGAAGCTAGGCGAAAAGGAAATGCAAAAATGGAGATCGGAAGAATCAATACACCTGAACACTTGGGAGGACCAAGTAAGGATGCCACTACCAAGCAGCCTATTATTGAAACAGGGCCAGATGGCCTTTGGAGGAAAGTACAAGCAAGGGAATATTCTATCATTGATCATTTGAACAAAACCCCAGCTCAGATATCCATCCTATCACTATTACAAAATTCAGAGGCGCACAAGAATGCTTTGATGAAGGTATTGAGTGAAGCTTATATACCCAACAATATCACCTACAGAGAGATGGCCAACATGGTAGGGCAGGTGCTGGAAAGTCATAAAATAATCTTCCACGAGGATGAGCTACCCCCTGAAGGGTTGAATCACAACCGAGCACTGCATATCACGGTGCAATTTGAAGACAAATTCATTGCAGGGTCTTGATTGATGGGGGTTCAAGCCTCAACATTTGTCCGTTGGATACTCTGAAAAGATTAGGCAAAGGTTTTCATGAAATACGAGCCGGAAGCATGAACGTGAAATCCTTCGATGGGTATCAAAGGGACACGATTGGGGAGATTAATATTTACCTGCAGATGGGGCCAACTTGGTTCGACGTTTAGTTTCAGGTGCTCGCCATATCAGCCTCATACAATCTTCTGTTGGGCCGACCATGGATACATGTCGCTGGGGCTGGGGCTGGGGCTTCCACACTACATCAAGCAGTGAAATTCGAATGGAACCATTGGGAGGTGATCATTCATGGAGATGGGAGTAACCCCATTTACACCAGTCAAACCATCCCGGTTATCGGGAACAAAAGAAGGCTAGGAGGGGAAACCTATCATCACATTGAATGTGTCAATGCCGTTGAGAAAAATAAATGGTGGAGTAGCAAAATAAAAAGCATACTGGCATGGTCTAGGTATGAACCTGGCAAAGGGCTTGGGAAGAATCTCCAGGGTATTACCAAACCGATACAGCTGAAACATCATGGTACTACTTTCGGGCTCAGATACCTGTATACATGGAAGGAGTATGATGATTGGTCGCCTCCATGGTGTGGACCATATTACCCTCTCGAGCAACCGGTGCCACATCTGGGTCAAACTTTTCACTAAGCTGATACAATATGGGGAAATGCAGAAGAAGAAGCATTAGCTGGGCTGAGGGATCTGTTCTTGGAGGACGAAGACATGAATTGCAGTGCAATAATTGATGAGGGGGAGAAATAAGGCCTCACTATTCAGACCGTGGGGAACGGAATTGTTCTTAGGAACTGGACTGCCACACTATCTCGGGCCGGCAGAATCTCTGGGTAGCTTGGCAAATTTTATTTCTATAGTCATTCTAGGCATCTAAGATTTTCATTAATTTTGTTTTAAATACTTACTTGTTTCCAAAATAAATGCTCGATCCATTGAGTCGTACTTGTTTGGATGTTTTCAATTTTAATCAAATGCATTGCTCTTATTTATTCATTATTATCTTCCACACTTTTTCTTTTTACAACATTATTATTACTTTTCCTAATGAATCGGTGACTGTGACATGTAATGAGGCAACGCAATATGAGTATAGTGGTTCGGAAAAAGAAGATGAAATACCTGAGGAAGTTGTCAGGGAGGTTGAAAACTTTGAGAATAAGCCTAAATCCAACTTAGACGAAACTGAAGCAGTAAATTTGGGGAACGCCGAGACTGTCAAGGAGACTCGCATCAGCATTCACTTGTCACCAACAAAGAAAGAGGAGTGCATTCATTTCTTAATGGAGTATGAGGACATTTTTGCATGGTCATATGATGACATGACCGGTTTGAGCACGTCCATAGTGGCTCACAAGTTGCCTACCGATCCCATGTGTCCGCCGGTGGAGCAGAAACTCAGAAAATTCCAACTAGATATGATCCTGAAAATAAAAGAGGAAGTTACTAAGCATATCAAAGCTAAAGTCCTCAGGGTGGTTGAGTACCCAACCTGGTTAGCCAACATTGTGCCAGTTCCGAAGAAAGATGGGAAAGTTAGAGTATGTGTTGACTATCGAGACTTAAATAGAGCAAGTCCCAAGGATGACTTTCCACTGCCAAATATACACATCCTGATCGGCAATTGCGCCAAGCATGAACTCCAATCCTTTGTAGATTTTTTCGCGGGTTATCACCAGATTTGGATGGATAAAGAAGACGCAGAGAAAATAGCTTTTATTACACCATGGGGAGTATACTACTACCATTTGGTCTAAAGAATGTTGGGGCTACTTACATGAGGGCCATGGCAACCATCTTCCATGATATGATACACAAAGAAATAGAGGTGTATGTGGACGACGTCATTATCAAATCCGAGAGGGCTGCGGATCACATAGCGGACTTGAGAAAGTTATTTGACAGGTTAAGGAGGTACAACTTGAAATTGAACCCCGCAAAGTGTGCATTCGGGGTTCCCGTAGGAAAGTTACTGGTATTCATTGTCAGTCGTCGAGGGATCAAGTTGGACCCGTCTAAAGTTAAGGCTATTTAGGATTTACCGCCGCCTAGGAGCAAAAAGGACGTGATGAGCTTCCTAGGACGTCTCAACTATATCAATCGCTTCATAGCACAATCCACAGTCATATGTGAACCCATCTTCAAGATGATGAGGAAAGATGCCGAAACAAGTTGGACCGAGGATTGTCAGAAAGCTTTTGATAAAATCAAGGAGTACCTGTCCACACCACCGGTCTTGGTCCCGCCAGAGCCAAGACGGCCTTTGCTAATCTATCTATATGTATTAGATGGAGCCTTCGGATGTGTTCTGTTACAACATGACGAGACAGGGAGAAAGGAGCAATCCATATACTACCTAAGTAAGAAATTCACACCTTATGAAGCACGATACTCTCTGCTGGAACGCACCTGTCGTGCTTTGACCTGGACGGCCTAGAAATTGAAGCATTACTTCTGTGCCTATACCACGTACCTCATATCTGGGATGGACCCCCTGAAGTACATATTTCAGAAACCCATGCCGACTGGGAAGTTAGCCAAGTGGCAGATACTGTTAAGTAGATTTGATATCGTATATGTAACTCAAAAGGCGGTCAAAGGACAAGCATTGGCAGACCATCTTGCTGAAAATCCGATGGGAGGAGAATACGTACCCTTAAAAATGTACTTTCCTTATGAAAAAGTGTTATTCATAGGAAAAGATATTACCGAAGCATACGACGGCTGGAGAATGTTCATTGATGGAGCTACAAATTTCAAAGGAGTGGGCATTGGAGCGGTTTGGTTAACAGAAACATGTCAACATTATCCGATATCTGCTAAACTCAGATTTCCCTGCACCAACAACATGGCAGAGTATGAAGCCTGTATACTAGGGCTCAATATGGCAATCGACATGAATATTCTGGAGCTGCTGGTAATAGGTGATTTAGATTTGTTTGTGCACTAGGTACAAGGAGAGTGGGCCACCAAGAATTCCAAGATATTGCCATATCTGCACCATGTATAAGACTTAAGAAAGAGGTTCACGAAGATAGAGTTTCAGCATGTGCCTAGAATTCAGAATGAGTTTGTCGATGCATTGGCCACCTTGTCATCTATGATACAGCATCCGGACAAGAATTTCATTGATCTCATCCCAGTGAAAATTCATAATCAACCGGAGTATTGTGTCCATGTTGAAGAAGAAACAAATGGAAAACCTTGGTTCCATGACATTAAAGAGTATTTGGCAAAAGGAGAATATTCGGAGCATGCGAACTACACTTAGAAACGCACACTTCAGAGATTGTCCAATCACTTTTTCCACAACGGAGAAAACTTGTACAGAAGAACTCCTGATTTGGGATTGCTAATATGTGTCGACGCAAAAGAGGCTTCTAAGATACTTGAGGAGATACATGTTGGGACCTGTGACCCCCATATGAATGGTTTTGTCTTGGCCAAGAAGATACTTAGAGCCGATTACTTTTGGATGACTATGGAGACAGATTGCGTCTGATATGTCCCCAAATGCTACCAATGTCAAGCGCATGCCGAAATAATAAAAGTGCCACCAAATGAGCTCAATACCACATGGTTTATCCTTCGTTTAATTTGAATGTCTTGTGAATTTACCCCAATGTGCCTCTATTAAGGTTCCTAGTTCGATTTCTCGACTGATTCTATGTGTCTATATTAATTTTGTTTATTTATTCAAGGAAAACCTATATTTTTCTCCTTAGATCAGTGTTGTTTTGAATTCTTGATTCACTAATTTGTTTCGTTAAAACTTATATGCTGATCCTTGATTATTCCTTTATTTGTAACCTTATTTAGTTTCTTGCCTTATTTGAATTAACTGTGATATTTGCTGATTCTTACTAATTATTTCCTTAATTGAACTCCTATTAATTTACTCCTAATTGCCTACTCCGTACCTAAGTCTTACTTGATTTCTTTCCTTAAATATCTGTCCTGCTCTTTACCGTTGATTGATTACGCCTTGATTAGGGGAGACTTTTGCTAATTTTACGTATGACTGATTCTATAAATTTCCCTAATTGCTACATAATTAATTCTTTATCTTATTCTGTTTAACTCTTGACTACTATATATACTCTTCTCTATTCTCACTTCTGACACGAACATTAGTTCACCACTACTCTTACACTCTAAAAGCTCTTTGTTCTTCTCTGCTACTTGTGATATTCATTAGCCTAGCCGGTTGAAAGACAACCATTATACAACCTTTGCTCTACATTTTGTGTTATTCTTCCTAACTGGTATGTCCCTGATTAATCTTTGAAATCTAAACCCTATGTGTTTTATTACTGCCTTAAGTTCATCAATTAGAAGGTCCATTCTTATTTCTGTTCACTGTCTTGTGCACTGTCCTGTTCAATATGTGATTAGCATGTCTAACTATATTAGCCTATCTACTGCTTTATCTAGCATGCCTAAATTCTGCCTTGTTCAAATGTATAACTATCATGTCTACACTTCACCTGTTATCTGATGCTTGCCTATTTGCAATTCATGTTTAATCCCTTAACTATGTGATCATGCTATGACCCTACTTGTGTGTTTGATTCTCCCTTCTACATCTTTGCTCCATGTTTTAGTTGCCTGCTATCCTGGTTAATTTAGTAATACTATGAACATCCTAAGTGTTCTATGTTGTCCACATGCCTCCCTGCCCCTATTCATGTACCTTCAATGAGATTCCTATATATTCTCAATCCCCTTTCACCCCTGTGTGCAAGCCTGCCTGCTATAGTACTAGTGAATCTGAACCTTTTGACTGGCTGTCTACTTAATTTGCTCTCTTCTAAACTATTTTCAAATGATGTCAGTATTCTTTTAAAAAAACTGGCTTTCATTGTTTTCTCAAAACTGGTCTATTCTAGCAAAACCTTTTTCACTCCTAAACTGTTTTCACTAAGTCTTTAAAACTATGTCAAGCACTCTCACTTACTCTTAGGTTGTTAAGTTCTGCCCTTCTGGTATGTGTACTGCTTAGAGATCCTTGAGATCTCTCTGAACTCTGGCATATCAGGGCTACATTCCACATAATCAGCCTTTATTTGAGGAAAGTCTAGGTGTGAGCATTGTAATGGATCCTTGAGGTCCTTAGGGAACTCTGACACACCTGGACACAAATTTGGTAATGAAACCTTTAGCATTTGAGACTATTGAAGGCCTGGTACCCCAGGTTTGCTTTGGGCCTACATCAGGCTCCCTATAGTTTAGTCTATATTGAATTTATGTAATTTATTCAATCCTGGTCTATAATAATTATTTGTAAAGAGATATTGGGGTAACTAGTGAAACGGGAGGGTAGGTGTATGATACTGTGGGTAAAAACTGGGTAGAAAGCATGCTATAGGTTCTATATCCTGCAAATCTGCATTAGAAGCCATGTTCTAGGATTGTTGTGTCTGTTTGCATTTAAACCATGTTGAACTTGTGCATTAGATACCTGTCTTTGGGCCTTCACGTTTACAGCTTTAGCATGTTGCATGACCAATTCTTGGTTTTTCGCAAGTACTGTCATATAAACATCTTGCTATCAAATAATCTTAATAAAACTGTCATTCTTGTATGCATTAGATACCATGTTCTTAGGAACTCTGTTTGAACCACGTCTATTAAATCAATAACTGTCCATGAAAAGGTTTAAAGCAAACTCACGTATAGGTATCATGTCTCTTAATACAAATTGATAAATCGCCTGTTATATTTGTATTACTTAGATCCAGCATGCTCATAGGTTGAACAATCTCAAACTATTCAAACAGTTCATGTAATTGTGAATATGTATAGTCCCTACGCCTAGGCAAGCCTTAGGCAATTAATCTCCTTGTAAAACTGAAAACTATGTTCTGATTGTGTTTGAACTGCTTAAGTCTCACAGATTAAAAAAAACCAGTAAGCAAACTGGTTAGGATTCTGCCCCTTCCTTTAAAACAAACATTGCATATCTTGTATCTGTAACATTCATCTAGATATCATGTTCTTAGGCTTTCTGAACTTCTTCAAAATCAGCTGTTTAAGACGTGATGTTTATTTGCCTTTATACATGCGGAGGTAAACATGAGCCTTTTAACTGATTTTTCCCTATTTGCTTGTCCTACATGTTATTTATTTGTCGCCTAGATTTTTTTCCTTTTAAATACCTTAGGTTTTTCTAGAACTGCCCAGATTTAGAGGTCCTAAGCTCCTCCAGGACCACAAGGAAGGGACGGGTAGCATACATGATATCATATATGCATTCAGATGGGGAAATTACTTTATTTGCAATATGTGCTAAGATTGTTTACTTGTTAAAATGACTAATTCACATAGTTTAAGTTCGGTCGGAACCCATCGTTGTGGGACGCGAGAGGTGTCTAACATCTTCCCCTCAAGGTTATTTCGAGCCCTTACCCTAATCTCTGGTAATGCAAACTAGTTATATGAGTTAATCGCTCTAGGTGCCTTAATGCACCTTAATCCATTAGGTGACGACTCTTCAAATACCCAATTCCCAAAATAAAACGAGTTGTTCCCCCATGAATGTCGAAACCCGGACCCCGCAAGGGAAAAAGGGGGCGCGACATTTGTTACCAAGTAACATTGACCTATGGTACCCTATTAAACTTTACCATATAGGGCCACCCCTCTCTCATCTTTTTTATGTAGATGACCTAACACATGCAGCAAATGTTAATGTAAAATCAGTCCAGACTGTAAACCAATGCCTCATATTCTTTATCCAACTTTCGGGTCAAAAGATTAACACTAATAAATCTAAAATAATCTTCTCTAAAAAATATGATACCCATAACCGAAATCAACTTGCTAATATTCTCAATTTTAATACAAGTGACAACTTTGGGAAATACTTAGGATTCCCAATCATCCCTCATAAACCAAAAGCATCTGACCTTCATTACATTATTGATAACACGAATTCCAGACTAGACGGATGGAAAATAATTTTCCTATCCATTGTTGATAGAACAACGCTTGCTAAATCCACTCTAATCTCGCTCCCAAATCACTTCATATAATATATCTTACTTCCAACCTCCATTCTCAAAAAACAATTGACAAAATTCAACGTGACTTCATCTAGGTACTACCATGTCAAGGAAAAAAATTCATTATGTTAAGTGGGACATTGTCACACAATCAAAACAAGACGGAGGTCTAGGTATTAAAAAATCAAAGGACAAAAATCTAGTATTGCTCTCCAGCTTATCCTAGCGCCTCTTTTCAAACCCAAATTCTATACGGGCCAACACACTTATCAGTAAGTATAGTCATAAATGAAATCCTGCCTCCCACTCCTTCATCTAGTCTAACATCTTGACGGGTTGAAGTACTACTCTGATGGACTATCATGGATAATCGGACTAAACGAATGGATATTCAGAGTAAAGCAAGATAATCATACCTCTGCACCCAAGTACAAGGCGAGGTTAGTTATTAAAGGTTTGGCCAGAAGAAAGGAGTTGACTTTGATGAAATTTTCTCCCCTGTTATGAAGATGTCTTCTATTCGTGTAGTTCTAGGCTTAGCCGTAAGTCTAGATTAGAGGTTGAGTATATGGATGTCAAGACTATTTTTCTTCAAGGTGATTTAGATGATGAGATTTATATGAAGCACCCTGAGGACTTCGTAGTTAAGCTTGCAGATAAACATGAATTTTGCAGAAAATTAGCAGGCATGAAGCCTGTAAATAGTTCCTCTACTTGATGACATATTTGGCCTATTGGCTAGAGGGAGAGTTTGTTGGGCCCATGCCCATGTTGTCCAGCCAAAAGCCCTATGGCATAATCCTATTCTCCTTTGGTTTTCATTCCTATTCGGAATTAGATTCGATTTTTTGTCATATTTAGAGATGGTTTTGGCTTTAAGAGAAAGCACCACTCATTATCTATTAATAGGACAATATTAGAGAATTGTTCTATGCTCATTGGTACAAGTATTTGAAAGACATAAGCACATAAGAGTGGTTTTTGAGAGAGCTTTCATCAAGAGAGAAGAGAGAAGAAAAGTATTCATTTTGCTGCAGATTTTTACTCCGACCAGCCAACTTCAAATCACGTTTTTCGATTTGTTAACCGTTGGATCAGGCTGAAATTTTGATTGAGTGTTAGTAACATCTTTTTCTTTGATTTGAATGGTGGAAATAGGATTTGGAGACCGTAAAATTTGATTTTGATCCCTGAACAGTAATTCTAATTTTATGACTTCTTCTCCTTCTTCAATTGATTTGTAGTTGCTCTTGTTGCTATTGTTACTCTATGTTTGGAACTTGTTGTGTAGCCAATTTGGAGAACTTTTGTAACCTTTTTATTGTTATAGTGAAGCTGTTTGGATCTTTGTGATCCCGTGGTTTTTACCTTCGATTTGAAGGGTGTTCCATGTTAAAATTTGGTGTTCTTTATCTTCTTTATTTTCGGATTTGCCACTTCCTCGACGTAACAGTGGTATCAGAGCTTTGGTTATTTATCCAGGTTTTTATGAAATGGAGGCGAATATGAGCAAGATGGTACGTTTAAATGGGAGCAATTATAATATTTGGATAAGCAAGATGAAATACTTGTTGTTCGTGCAGAAGATGCATCTACCCATTTTTGCAATTCATAAACCCGAGAGTATATCTGATGAAGATTGGGATTTCGAGCACCAACAAGTAGTGTATATATACAATAATGGGTTGAATATAATATTCGGAACTATATTGTGAATGAGACACATGCGAGATCATTGTGGAAAAAGCTAGAGACACTTTATGTTTCAAAAACTGGGAACAACAAGTTATTCCTGCTAAAGCAATTGATGACCTTTAAATATAGGGAAGGCAGCCCTATCCTTGATCACATAAATGATTTTCAGGGCATCCTTGATCAGCTGTCTGGAATGGGAGTTATTTTTTATGATGAGTACAAGGACTTTGGCTTCTTAATACTCTGCCAGACTCTTGAGAAACTCTTCATTTTTCTTTGACAAATTCAGCTTCTAGAGGTAAGGTGACCATGGAATATGCCAAAAGTGGTGTGTTGAATGAGGAAGTAAGGAGAAAATCTCAGGTTTCGTCCTCACAAGCAGATATCTTGGTTACAGAAGACCGGGGGAGAGATAGAATAAGAGGCTCGAGGAATAAAGGTAAAAGTAGAAGTAAGTCAAGGTCCAAATATCATAATATTACATGCAACCACTGTGGCAAGAAAGGACACATCAAAAGCTTTTGCCACAAGTTGAAGCAAGATATTAGAGAAGGAAAGAAAGTTAAAAATAATGAGAACAATATTGCTGTTATTGTTCGAGATGACCTTCATTTTGCTTATGATAAAAACGCCATCAATTAGGTATCCCATGAGATGAGCTGGATAGTATATTTTGGAGCTACCTCACATGTCACACCAAGAAAAGACTTTTTCTCATCTTATACTCATGTTGATTCTGGAGTATTAAAGATGGGCAATGCTAGTAAAGTTAAGGTGTTTGGTGTTGGCACGGTTTGTATTAATAATGGTTCAATGTTTGTTCTTCAAGATGTAAAGCATGCTTCAGACTTTCCTTTCAATTTGATCTTCGCAGGAAGATTAGATGATGAAGGTTACCATAATGCCCTTTTTAATGGCCAATGGAAGCTCACCAAGAGCTCGTTAGTTGTGGCTCGAGGAGTCAAGTCCGTTTATTTATATGTGACAAAGGTCTCTATTCTTAATGACTCCATAAATCTAATGTAAAGTGACATTTTATCAGAATTGTGACACAGAATATTGAGTCATATAAGCGAGAGAAGGATTAGTGTTTGGACAAGAAAAGTTTGCTTTCTGGAGTGAAACAAGAATGCTAAAAATGTGTGTCCATTGTTTAGCTGACAAACAGAAAAAGGTTTCCTTTCATAGCCATCCCTCTCAAGAAAGTCCGATATATTGGAGCTATTACACTCTGATTTGTGTGGTTTTTTTAAAGTAAAGTCTAAAGGTGGTGCACTTTACTTTGTGACCTTCATTGATGATCATTCTCGCAAGCTCTGGGTGTATCCTTTAAAATCTAAAGATCAAACACTCTGCGCGTTTAAGGAATTTCAGGCCTTAGCTGAGAGACAGACGGGAAAGAAATTAAAATATATTTGTACTGATAATGGTGGTGATATTGTGGTCCCTTTGATAACTATTGCAAGGTACAATAAATTCGTCATCAGAAAACTCCACCCAAGACGCCTCAATTGAATGGTTTGGCAGAGAGGATGACTAGAACTCTAGTTGAGATAGTTAGATGTTTACTTTCAGAGGCTAAACTTCCAAATACATTTTGGGCAGAAGCACTTAACACTATTGCCTATGTTATCAATTTGTCTCCTGATGTTGCTTTGGATGGTGATGTCTCATACAGAGTTTGCCTTGCCAAAGATGTTTCTTATGATCACTTGAAAGTTTTTGGGTGTAAAGCTTGTGTGCATGTTCTTAAAGATGAGAGATCGAAATTGAATGTCAAAACTAAGCAGTGCATCTTTGTTGGTTATGGTCAAGATGAGTTTGGGTATCATTTTTATGATCCTATTGACAATAAACTTATTAGAAGACATGATGAAATATTCTTTGAAGACTAGACTATTGAAGACATTGACAAAGCCGAGAAGATAGATTCTCGTAGTAATGAGAGCTTAGTTGATATTGATCCATTTTCTATTGCCAAGGCACCTATTACACATGAAGGAACCCAAGACAATAATGAAGATAGTGATCAAGATCAAAATTATCATAATGGTATAGATGTTATGGATGCTCTAGTTGATGAAGTTGTAGTTGATCAACAATCAATTCCTGCTCAGGTAACTCATTTGAGTGCACCTGAAACCTCCCTTAGAAAATCTACAAGGGAGAAGCAAAAATCCATGCGCTATCCTCCTGATGAGTATGTACTTTTGACTGACATGGGAGAACCTTAGAGCTATGATGAAGCCATGCAAGATACTCACAAATATCAGTGGATAGAAGCCTTGGAAGATGAAATGAAGTCACCCCATAAGAATGGCACATATGAGTTAGTGAAATTACTGAAAAGTAAGAAAGATTTATCAAACAAATGGATATTCACAGTAAAGTAAGATAATCATACATCTGCGCTCAGGTACAAGGCGGGGTTAGTTGTTAAAGGTTTTGGCCATAAGAAGGGAGTTGACTTTGATGAAATTTTCTCCCCTGTTGTGAAGATGTCTTCTATTCGTGTGGTTTTAAGCTTAGCCCAAGTCCTAGATTTAGAGGTTGAGAAGATGGATGTCAAGACTGATTTTCTTCGTGGTGATTTGGATGATGAGATTTATATGGAGCAGCCTGAGAATTTCATAGTTAAGCTTGCAGATAAACATGAATTTTGCATAAAATTGGCAGGCATGAAGCCTATCAATAGTTCATCTACTTGAAGACATATTTGGCCCCTTAGTTGGAGGGGAAGTTTGTTGGGCTCACGCCCATATTGTCTAGCAAAATGCCCAATGGCCTAACCCTATTCTCTCTTAGTTTCCATTCCTATTCGGAATTGGATTCGGTTTTTATTCCTATTTAGAGTTAGTTTTGGCTTTAAGAGAAAGCATCACTCATTATCTATAAATATGACAACCTTGGAGAATTGTTCTGTGCTCATTGGTACAAGTGTTTGAAAGACTTAAGCACATAAGAGTAGTTTTTGAGAGAGCTTTCATCAAGAGAGAAGAGAGAAGAAAAGTATTCGTTTTGCTGCAGATTTTTATTCCGACCAGCCAACTTCAAATCATAATTCCTAATTTTTTAACCGTTGGATGGGGCTGAAATTTCATAACAGTAACATCAGTGTTGATTCTCGGCATGGATCCACAAATAAGTAAATGTACTTATAGTTACTGGATATATATTCCTATTTTCCATTGAATATTCATGAAAATTAATGTGCGTAAAGTTTTTATTTCTAAGTGGAAACTGGACATTGCCATCTTATAGCGATGCCAAATGTGGTAAACCTATGATCAAGATTAATAGTGTAGATCATTTGTCAATGCTCAGACCTCCTTTTCCATCTTATAGGAATTGCACTTCTGTCCACTTGATAATGATCACCTAATATTAAATCTTTTCTTTTCTTCTTTGTAGCCACTACTCCTCCACAACATATTGTAAATTTATTTTTCTCCCAATCAGAGAGGATTAAACTGAAGATAGAACATGTGGAACAACTGATATACTTCTTTTTTTGAAACAAAAAATAATACGTGTTAGTTACGCTTTAATGGGGCATTAGAAGTATTTTTGCCAGTACGAATTATTGTGAAAAAATAAAGCATCAATTTGATATGACTAGTTCAATTCATTTTCGTTGACTTTTTGTAATGTCAGCACTAAAAAAATTTCATTATATGTTGAAGTCCCGTGTCATTTTACCAGTTGACCTATATACGTGCAGATACATGCACGTTATTGCTTTTTAGTTCGTTTTGATCATATATATATATATATAGTGGACATTCCATTTTGTTATGATGCATAATAAGAGCACCAAAATAATATTTAATTATTAAGTGGTACAAAAGTTGCCAAAGGTGGATGGCAACACAAACAAATGAAGACTTTTTAACACTAGTCAGGAAATTTAAATGGTTTTGAGCGAAGTCGAAGTGTGCCACTACTTTTCAAAAATGAATTTTCAAAACCTTTAATTAATAATAGAACTTCCATCGTAATGCCTAACGGATAAACTTCCACTATATATTATATTAATTGCATAGAAAGAAAAAGTCAATATATTGATGCATATTCATGTGACATGTGTCATGCTTAAATAATGCAATTTAACCCTTCTAAAATAGTGGACTTAACATCTCGACAAGACGACAATTATTTGAACTCCACTACTGCAGTATACCATCATTCTTCTGATCTGTTATTAAATGTCTATATTTCATACTTTTCAAATTCTAAAATTTCACAAAAGGCGAACTGGAGCTTAAAACTTTATACTACTCTGAGATTAATGCCGTAACGAATGCTATTGGATTATTGGCCACAAATTTCTTTGAGCAATATTAGTGAAAAAGCTGCAAATGCAAATGAGTCAAGATTTTGGGAATTTTTTGTACATGTTCATCGATAATCCACAATTCCACATCATTAGTGATATCATGTTAACCTTGATTGCTTTAGATCCAAAACACTTCATTGACCTTAACAAAGTCGGATAGGATGATTTATTTAAAATGTATAGGATTAAGATTAAGAAGCACATAAACTACTCCATTTTTGCTTTTAAAAGTCAGCAACGCAATACAAAAAGAGATCCGCCTAGTTTGCCTTAATATATAGTGCCTTGGATGACTCTATACCTTTCAAATAAGGCTTTCAAAGTTAACCTTTTTTTTCAGAAATAAAAAGGAAAAAAAGGTCAAAATTTTCAATAAAAAGGGAATAAAGAAAAAAATGAGAAAGAAGAAGAAGGTACATTTTCTTTTTACATTTTCTATGGGAGAAATAGGCTCTTATTTAGGTAAAAATAGCACGGGCTAGCCAGTTTTCGAACTGGTTATTCAAAAATATTCAGCGTTTGCAAAGTTATTGAAAAATAGCCACTATTTTGCTGTAACACGGAAAGTTCTAGCATAATATACTGGAGATCGGTGCACCTATGTATGAACTTCCAGTATATTATGCTGGAACTCCAACATGCAGAATGTTCCAGTATATTATGCTGGACCGGTATATGGATTTTTAGTATAATTTACTGAAACTTCAGTATATTATATCAGATTTTAAACAGTGTTTTCGTTCAGATTTATCTTTACATGAAAAGTTGCTAAATTTCGATTACTTTTGAAACTGTGGCTATTTTTAAATGACCACTTGTAAATCTAGCCTTTTTGAATTTCTCCCCTTATTAAAAGTAAGAAGAAGAAAAAAATGTGTGAATTTTGAACTCTTATAACAGTTTAAAACTACAATTACAATCTTGGAAGCAGGATATCAGGTTGTAACTTGAGCCTTAATCCCATCCAAACGTGACTCAAAACATTTTGCTTTTCCCAAACGTCATTTATCGCCTTATTATGGTGAAACTCTTCCATAAGAGCATTTATCTCCTTATTAAGTTAATAGCTGTAAGCTAAATACGATCAAAGTCCGATTATGAAAAGCATTACCAAAGGTTATAGCCATGTCAAAGCAAATTTCTTGTGTCCTAGCGATTTACTCTAAAAATTGGCGGACATTGTTATTTAACAATTGTAGTTTGCAATAATATGCTCTTTGCTTGCTATTATGGGTAATATGCTCTTTGTAGTTTACAACACAGACTCAATCTGGGCTAGAGTCCTAATGGGTAAACATTATAGTGGAAATCAGCCGAGGGCAGTGGAAGGTATGCACAAAAGCCTATAGCTAGGTAGTCCAAAAAGGGGATAGGGTAAACTTCTTAACCGATACTTGGATTCCCAACATGCACTCCCTGCACTCCATCCTCCAACGCCCTTGGCAGGAGCCTGAGATGTCCATAAAGATCAATACCACGCACACAAATGGGGAGGGGGATTTCAGTATCATACAATACCCCATTCCTGAAGCTATTACTACAGTAGGGGTGACAATTTGAGCTCAAACCCATCCAATCTGTCCAGATATTAATGGGTTGGGCTACAAACATTTTAGCTCATGGGTCTATTTGGGCTGAGCCCAAGTTAACCCATTAGTTTTTACAGTGCATTCTGACCCATGAAGTAGCCCAAATACAATCCATTAAGCTCACTCAAAACAAAAGGATCTCAATCCAACTTATCTAGAAATTTACTTAGTTGCCCCAATTTTTTTATTTTTTTTTTGTATTTTTTGTTTTCTGTTTTTTTCGTTTTTCTGCACCATCCACCCAACCCTCCCCCCTCTCCCGCCGCAAACCTTTTTGGGCTAGTTAGGCGGGTTGGGTCATGACCCATTGTTTAGTCCATCTTGACTCATCCTATCTTAGCCCAGGTACACTTTGGGCTGGTTTGGGCAATAACACATTTATTGACCTAACTCATCTTGACTCACCCAAATTCAGCCCAACCGCCTATTTGCCAACCCTATACTAAAGTCATCCAATATACCTTCATCCCCTATAGTACCACTGCTGAGGATAAACACATTTGGAACCTCACCAGTAATGGCATGTTCAGTGCAAAACCTGTCTATTCCTTCATAGAATCTGTGAGCACGTGATTTTTGCTCTATATGAATTACTCCCATAAATTCAAAACAAAATAAGCTCTTTCAGTGTTTGCAATTTTGTGAATTTTCATGGCATCTTCTGTTAATTGTTTGCATTTTTGTTTGTGCATTTTAATTAGTGAAAAAATACAAAAAATATGTTGCATGTGCATTTAGGAGTTAATTTTGCACTTTAAGAATTGTTTAGTAATTAAGTTGTTTTATAAAAAGGAAAATCACAAAAAAAATAGTCCTTTTGCACTCTTTAATTTTAATTTTTGATTTTCGAGTAGCTTTTCTTTAACTTATTAATGGTGTTAATTATTTAGGATTAGTTAGTTTTTTTTAATGAGTTAATTTGGTTTTAAGCTTTTCCACCCCAGCCCAGGTCAAAAATTCCCAAAATGGGCCCAAATTGCCCCAGCCCCAAGCCCATACCCGATCTCACCCTTTAGCTGACCAAACGACCTCGTTTTATTTGGTGAAGATTAATCCTAGCCGTCTAGGTTAGATGATCTAACGGCCCTGAAGTTGGTTCTGCTTAATATATTAGTGTCTGAAACCTTTCCCCCTCCCCCTATCTCGTCTCCTTCAGTTTCTTCAGAGACGATATGTGCAAAACCCTAATTCGCCGCCCCTAAACTCCACCACTTCAAGGTGGCGGCGCCACCACCTTTCCCCACCAAATCAACACCCATGAACCCCCTTTTCCCCCTCATTACAGAACTTTACTTCATTTCTCTCGAACCCCCCTACATCTTCTCGAATCTGGATGTAAAGAGACAACCCTAGTTCCACAAATCCAAATCCAACAGGATTTTTGACGATTCTAGGCTATAATGGCCTTTAATCGTGTGTTTTCACACGAAAACACACGATTGAAGGTTGTTCTTGTCAAGAAAGTCGTAGGATTCTCAAGCTACTCCAAGTCTGTCCATGCCTCTAGGTATTTCTCTATTATTTCGTTTTATTTTTCCTCTTTTATTGTCACCCGTCTCTTCTTCTTCATCTGAATTTCTTCCTTTTGCTTTCCTTGTGGCTATTAAAGTCGCCCTTTTATTCGTATGATTTGTTTTAAGAAGCCTTCATTTCTAGTTAGTTGGTTCAAACAGCTGTTTATTGGTTAGTTTCTATATTTAGTAATGATAGTTTAAATAATCGGATAAAGAAAAGAGGAAGAGGCTTTATTTGCTTACATTTTTGTTTGTTTCTTTTAATTCAGAAACGTTGGTTTATATGTGTGGGTATTATTTTGTTTGGTTTTAGTGTTAAGTTTAGAAAATTGGGATCCTCAGAAAATTGGACCTGAGTCTCCTGTCAAATTCTGGGACTCTGTAAACAATTACTCAGGGGTTTGTCTGAGTTATTTCTTGATCTGAATTAGGAAATCAAAAGCCCAATGGAGAGTTGAACTGGGTTTTCAGTAGACCCATCGAATTGGGTCAACTCGACCCAATTAGCTTGACCAGTTGACCCGGGTGGTTCTGGGGTAGTTTCAGAGTCTTTAAAGGGTAGTATAGGTAATCTAGCTAAGGAATCTTTTGGGTAACTGACTTAGAAGCTTCTAGTAGGGGTCTTTTATGGAATTTCAAACTTTAGCTTGGGTAACAAGTCAGAAAATAGGGGATTAACTGGCAAAAATGAAAATTAGGGAGGGACTAGAAGTGCAAAGAATAACTTTTAGGTCTGTCCTATTTGCTAGCCTATAAAGGCATCTCTATCTTGCCTTGGAGGGCAAGGAGGAGAGATTAGAATTTTAGAAAAGATAAAATATAGGCTGTTATGTTCTGGTCATTGTTTGATTGAACTTCCCTAAGGTTATTTCATTTTCCAAATTTCTGAAGTAATTTCTGGTTTGATTGGGTGGAAATAATTCGAATTTGGAGGTCTTAAGATTAGGTTCAGATATTTTGAGCAAGTTTGGGTCGATTTTGAATATCTTCTAGTTTGAATTTGGTCATTCTGGGTTGTCACTGCTGTTGATTCTAGTTCTTGCTACTGCTAATTGTTGACCTCACTCTTCTTACTCATCTCTTTCATTCCAGGTATATCTTGGCTCTTATGGATATCACTTAAGTGTAACGTGAAGCATTGATTCTGGAATACAAAAATGGTTGATTAATGGCTTCGAATCTTCTTGTCCTTCTAGTTCTCATGTGTAAAGTTCTATTTGTTAAACTTTGTTTAAGTTATAGTTGTGCACCTACATTTACATGGTGCTTAACAGTGCGTGGGTTGTTAAAGAATTTATTTTAGAGTGCAATAATCGAGTTGCACTCAACAAGGATTCATGTTGTTTTCTTTTTCATTTCTGTAGTTAGCTAATTGCCTTGTAATAAACGAACTCTCATTTTAGCACTTAGATTTGATGTGCTATAAAATTTGAAGAGTTCAGTGAACTACTTGGTTGCCTTGTGTTTAGCTTTTACATAGTGCATTCCTGGTAGTAAGGTCATTGTTTCGTCTATTTAAATGCAAGCATTGAGAATGTCTATCTAGTTAGTCCATTTCTATAAGTTTCAATCTCTGTGGTATGAATGGCTTTCATATGAATGTGGCTGACTTAAGTGGCTCTAGTTAAATCACAATCAGTGTATCAGTGATTAGCAATTATAGATTCAATCGTGATTCAAATCAGGCTTGGGGATCTGTAAAAATCGAGTGTTTTCTGTTGTTATTCGGGCTCGATTCCCTGTCCCTTTGCATTTGATGTAAGCGTGTTCCATCCAAAATGGGCCTCCTTCGATCCCCGGAATGTGCAACGTTTTTGGTTTAACTTTGATTTGGCGTTAAAATCTGACTCTTTCAAGCTGCTGTAGAAATTTGATATGTGTTCCATTGGCGTTGTCATATACGGAATGGGCCAGTGGGTTGGGTATAAGTAAATCAGTCCTTTCTTCTAGTTCTCTACAAAAACTCTAAGCAACAGTTGAATAATTAGAGGTGTGACAATTTATCTTGTTTTGTCCTTAGAGTTCGAGGTGTGTCATTTAGCGAATTTTCATGGCCCTTGCAAAGTTGCTAACGCGTAGTTGCTTTAGGCACGTCAGTTAATAATATTACCTTCCTAAACTCGGGTGTGTATTTATGTGACCCAAATCCCAATCCCAACAATGTCGAAATATGTCGAAGACCGCGGGTGCAATAATCTGACGTGGTTCAAGACATGTTTTAACAGTGTTGCAATATTCTTAAAAATTAAATAAAAGCGGGTAAAAACTTAAAATTTGCACATAGGTTTAAAATGTCTAAAATCAGATAATTGAGCCAAATATAACAGTTGAGCGACCGTGCTAGAACCACGGAACTCGGGAATGCCTAACACCTTATCCCAGGTTAACGGAATTCCTTACCCGAATTTCTGTGTTCGCGGATTATAAAACAGAGTCAATCTTTTTCTCGATTCGGGATTTGAACCGGTGACTTGGGACACCATCCCAAGTGGCGACTCTAAATTTTTAATAAGTAATCCCGTTTCGATTGTCATTTTAAATTGGAAAAAACTCCTTTATATCTACCTTCTGGGGTGGTAGGAAAAAAGAGGTGTGACAGCTCTGGCGACTCTGCTGGGGAATCAAACCTAGAATTTCTGGTTCAGGGTTCAGAATTCGAGCTTTGATGAGTTGTTATATTTGGCTTTATCTATTATCTGATTTTGTTACATGTTTGGGCCTAATGTGCTAAGTGATGCTTTTATCGCTTTGATATTATCTGAACTGTATATAAACTGCTACGAAACCCTTCTCTTCTCATCTTCGGGGATGTGCTCGCTGGTCGAGACTCTCTATTCTATTAGTGTCACACCTTGAAATAAGAAAGAGGCTCGGACAAGTTACTAAGCCGGATGGCCTTTTGGTTCTCGGTACGTAGCCCCCTCCTCGGTTCGAGTTGTCCGCTTGGGTACATAGTCTAGAACAAATACCCAGATTTTGAACCTAGAATAACTCAGCCTCATGCCGGATCCCAAATAGGAATGTTTGTTTGCATCATGTGCATTTGACTTTGGATACTTAACACAAGGGTTGGGTCTGTCTAGGATAGATGTACCTAAAATATAAAGACCATTATGATGCATCTTACTTGCTACTTATGCATTCATTTGCGTCGGATTTGCATGTTGAACGGTTTATAGGGAAATTTAGAAAAAATTAATGAGGTGGTTGAGAGGGATAAGTTTCTGTTTTGAAAAACCGATGTCCTAAAACATACCGAAACTCTGCCAAAATTCCGAAAAAAAGAAGAAGAAATTTTGTGGTTTTTAAAGAAAAGAAAAAAAGGGGAAATGTTTGTGTTTTTAGAAAAGAAAAATATTTGGTTTTATTTTGTCAAAATTGCCCGAACTACGCCAGTTTGATTCTCACCGGATGTGGGATACGTAGGCAACCCCCCATCGGGTCCAACTTTCCTTTTGCAAAATAGCCCAAAAAGAACAAAAATCTTATTTTATTTTAAACAAGTAATGTGATGTCATTCTTGTCAAAAATAGCCGAATGTCCCCAAAAGGAAGCCGGAAGGCTGTTTTTGCAAGAACAACCGCCTTTGGTCTCCTTTTCAAAATTTTGCCCGGTTAGCAAGCACAGCCTTATAATCTTCCTCCGGAAGTGCTGAAAGGCCGTATTTGCAAAGCCGGATTTTTACGTTTGAAATGAAAATCTGAAAAAGTGTCAGCTTTGTTTTGAGTCAATTGAATTATGATTTTTGCTTAATCACCCTAATAAATGTGCAGAATGAGCACAAGTCAGAATTTGCCAATAACAATCGTGAACAAGATCTCTTTGGAGTTGCATATATGGTGGGATGATCTGGGTAAATCGGGACAAGACACGATCAATCTATACCTGGGAGGCCTCACTGTGTTGCTGAAGATCAATCCTAGGGGAGACATCATAAAGGCGTTGGTTACATTCTGGGACCTGGCCCACAACGTATTTCATTTCTCAGATTTTGAACTTACCCCAACATTGGAAGAAATAATCAGATATATTAGGGGTCCCAAAGTTCCTCTAAGATACCAGTACCTGATTGCTCCAAGGGTCGTAGTCGTACACAAGTTCCTAGACTCTTTAAAAATAAGCAGGGGGGTCCATAACCCAGACTTGGCAGCTGGTTTTGTACTTTGCAGTTTATATACAACAGATATGGTCATATAGGGGGGTTCAACAAGCCGGAAAACAAAATTTGCAGCAAAGGAAACCGCCATAAGTGGGAAGAACACAGGTGTTTTGCTTTTATGGTGGTCTTTTTGGGACTTTTGGTGTTTCCTAGAAAAGATGGGAATATTGACATACGAGTAGCCGGGGTTGTCAGAACTTTGCTTACTCAGGCCAACAACACCCTCGCACCTATGATAGTAGCTGAAATCTTCCGCGCTCTCACAGCCTGCAAAGCCGGAGGAGACTTTTTCGAGGGGTGCAACGTGTTGCTGCAGATGTGGATGATTGAACACCTATGCCATCGTCCTCAATTTATGAGTTATGGGTCGACAAAGAACACATGCATAGAAGAATTTCATACGAGGGTTGATGGGATTAGCTTGCCAGAAGGGGTCACAGAGTGGGTAGCACGCCTCCGTTCCATCACTGCAAACCAAATAGAGTGGACATTTGGATGGCTGCCTGTGGATGAGATCATATACATACCAACCACCGGGCCGCATTTCCTCTTGATGGGACTCAACAGTATCCAGCCTTATGCCCTATATCGGGTTTTGAGGCAACTGGGGAGATGCCAAATAGTTCTGAGCGATGAAGATCTTAGTGCCCAAGTAGTCGAGATCGGACCTAATGGTCAGTTTCATGAAGCAGCAGTCCGCCAAATTTGGAGCGAATGTCAATACTTAATAGCAAATACCTGTGTACGTGATCGATCCAAAGGTGAGGTTTCACCAGGGTACCTGGCTTGGTATAGAAGAGAAATTGAGTTTGGGAGGCCGGCCAAAAGACCCCACCTTCAGGAATTCGTCGAAGCGTCACAAGAACAATAGGCTTGGTTGGCCAAGGAGAATGAGTATAGGGCCACAATAGGAAAGTTGGAAAAACAAGTAAAAGAACTTCAATTCGAGAATAGCTTGCAAGCCGCGGCAGATGAAGGGGAAAAGAAAAAGCTGACCAAAGGAAATGAGGCCCTTCGAGCCCAAATTTAGAAAATGAAAATAGCGGCAAAAGATCCTGCCAGAAGTGTCAAAGATGAAAAACTTATAGATAACCTGAGGCAGAAAGTGAGTGACTATAGTTTTGATTTGAACAAAGCAGAAAGTGAACTAGCCAGGGCTCGAAAGCAATTGGCTAAAAACGTAGATGAACGAGCACACCTGGTTAAGCAGTTGAAAGAAAAGTACCACAATGAGGTCGCAGGATTAAAGAAAAGGGTCGTCGCCACGGAAAACAAAATGATCAAACAGGCGAAAGACTTCAAGGTTGAAAAAGAGCATTGTTATACAACAATGGCAGAATTAGAAATAGATTTGCAACAACTTCAAGAGCAGAATCATGTGGCCGAGCAAACTTTGGAAGCTAGGGCCCAGCAGATCGGGCGTTTATTGCAAGAAAAAGGTGTCATAAGAGAGAGAATTAGAACCATCGCTGATTACATTATTGTGAAGTGCCAAACCTGTGAGGATATGACTCGCACTACCTTCTTCGCGGCAGTGATGACATTTGTTAAAAAGATAATGAGTGACTTAGATAGACTTCAAAGGGATCTTGCATATAGGCCTGCGGCGAGACCGAATGATGTCCCGCGGGCACCAGGAGCATTAATGTATTCATGATTTTTCATTTGAATCTGTATTTTCTTTTCCGCTAGAGTCGGTCAGTTGTTTTGAGTCTGTATTTTTTTCTGCTGGAGTCTGTCAGTTGTTTTCGAGTCTGTATTTTCTTTTGTTGGAGTATGATAGTTTATTTTTGGAGTCTGTATTTCGTCTTTGCATCAGAGTCTGTTAGTTTCTTTTGGAGTCTGTTAGTTTTGAATTTTTGTAATCAAAGAATTTGCTTTTTATGAAAATTGAAAATCCCAAAATGTTTTGTTATTTACTTTCGCACTTATCGCCCAAAACTGCGCTCGGTCTGGTTCATGCGGGGTCATGATACGTAGGCAATCTCCATAGGATTCGACCATAACCAAAAGAAGAAAAAAAAAGAGAAGAAAAAGAAAAAAAGAGGAAAAACAAGAGAAAACAAGAAAAGAAAAGAGAGAAAAAATAAGAAACCATGGGGCGGAAACCATGAGAGATCAAGCAAGGAAATGCAAGAATGAAAAAGAAAAAGAGAGAAAAGAGAAATTGCAAATGAAAATAAGGAAAAGTCGGGATGACGCAAGAAGCCGATCAAATGCATAATAGAAACGGTTAACTGCTTAGGTGCATTCATTCCCCAAAAATGTGCGGTTACCAATCTGTTAAAGCCCTAATCGCTAACAAGGTTGTTGATGATGTATTGAGTCCAGACAGGTGGTTAGTTGATTGGCATTCTGGTAACTCATTCCTACAACACCCGGTCAAAAGACAAGCTGAACATGGCCAACCAAGAACTGGAGGCAAGCATTGTCGATCCGCTAAAAGAGGTGGATGAATCGGAGGTTAATTTGAGAGATGAGTTATATAAGCTGAAGCAGCAAATGGCTGACATGTACCAGGCCTGGGCAAAGGGGCATCCACCACCGGTTTATCCTGCCAACCTTGCTTATATCCCACCATTGGCTCAACCTCAAGAACCTCCCACTGTGAACTCGTCTCCAGCCTTTCCCCTCTACCAACAATGTTACGGAACCACTTTCCATACTTCCCAAGCTCCACCACCCAAACAAGTCCCATACTCTCCTCCACCAGCCATTCTCGTCTTTGTGGCACCTCCACCTGCTGCATTACAACGATCTTCCAGTGAGCCTCTGTTCCATACTCATGAAAACCAGCATTACCCCCCCCCCCCTCGAGCGCACCTTTAAAGTTCCAGAACCATATTCTTACACCCCTCATCTTGATCTCCCAGCAGAGACCGAGAAGCCACCCACAAATCCTGAACATGAGGAGATGATCATAAAGGTCAAAAGCTTAGAATAATCGTTCAGAGATATGAGGGGGTTGGGAGGTCAAGTAAGTGTCGCCTATAAGGATTTATGTCTGTTCCCAGATGTTCAGTTACTAGCAGGGTTCAAGATGCCCAAGTCTGATCTGTACGACGGGCATGGTGACCCAATAGCACACTTAAAAGGATTTTGTAGCAAGATGAGAGGAGCAGACGGAAAAGATGAATTACTGATGGCCTATTTCAGCCAAAGTCTGAGTGGATCGGCATTGGAATGGTATACCATACAAGATCACAGCAGGTGGTACACATGGGACGATTTGGCCCAAGCCTTCGCTGCCATTTTCAGTACAATCTTGAAATTATCCCAGACCGTTTGTCATTGACGAAGATTGAGAAAAAGCCTGGTGAGAGTTTCAGGGAATATGGATTCCGTTGGAGGGAGCAAGCAGCAAGGGTTGACCCTCCGATGAAAGAAAGAGAGATGGTTGATTATTTCTTGCAGGTCTTGGAGCCCACTTATTTTGGTCATTTGGTGTTAGCAGTGGGCAAGTCCTTTAATGAGGTGGTAAAAATGGGAGGCATGGTAGAAGAGGGACTCAAGTCTAATAAAATCATGAGCTACTCAGCAATTAAAGCAACCACCCAGGCCATTCAAAACTGGGGGTGTACTCGGGAAGAAGAAGAAAGAGGATGTTGTGACAATTGAGTCGGGAGCTTGGGTCGGATCCAGGGTCCCTTCACGTTACTACAGCTAGCCTCGACCCTATCACCAAACTTACCACCACACTCCATATAGCCCACCACAACACTACTACCCACCGCTAGATCTCCATTTTTCTGTCCATCATGCACAAACATACACTCAACCTCCCGCTCACTCGCAAGGGCATGCGCCATCTCCACAAAAGTACCTACCCAGCTCCGCAAAATGCCTATCCACCCCCAAGAGCCTACCTAAATCCCCCTGGAACATGTTTCCGGCCCAATCAGACCACCAAGAATGAGAGGTTGCAGAAGAAGAAGACTTTCACTCCATTGGGAGAATCCTACACCGGTTTGTTCCGCAGGTTGAGACTATTAGGTATGATGAGTCCGATTGAACCAAAATTGCCAAATCCTCCCCCGAGGAATCTTGATCACTCCATGAGTTATGAATATTGTTCGGGTGCCCCAGGGCACGACACAGAGAAGTGCTGGCAATTGAAAACAGTTATTCAAGAGCTCATTGATACTAATCGGATTGAGGTCCAAGCTCCGAAGGCACCTAATATCAACCAGAACCCATTGCCAGCTCATCATGAGACAAATATGATTGAGATAGTGCATAAAGAAGGGGAGCCTAAGAAGCCTTCGCAAACTGTCATGATGATTCGGTCCAGTGAAACCAGGCCGTTTGAAAAGTCAACAAGTGAGAAGTATGTGATTAAGTTGAGCGGGACAAATAGTGAACCATCTATGGTGGTCAAGAAAGGGTCCTCAAGTGACATGGCAGTAAAACAAGAAAGAGCAAAAGTGATTGTGCCAGGAGTGGCGAACAAGCCTATGGTAATTGTGGAGGGTGCCTGCACAGATCCTGTCATTATCAAGCCGGTAACTCAATTACTGATGATCAAAAGCAAGGCGGTCCCGTGGAATTATGAACGAGTGAAAGTGACTTACAAGGGGAAAGAGGTTAAAGAAGAAGTTTGTGAGACCCATGGTTTGACTCGATCGGGGAGATGCTTTGCCCCAGAAGTGTTGAGAAAAGCTAAGATCTCCAAAGATAACCCAGTATTGGCGAAGAAAGCTGTGACTGAGGAAGAAGCAGAGGAATTCTTGAGAAAGATGAAAATGCAGGACTATTCCATGGTGGAGCAATTGAGGAAAACACCGGCTTAAATTTCATTATTTTCATTATTGATCCATTCAGATGAGCACCGTAGGGCTTTGATGAAGATCCTGAATGAGGCCCATGTTCCTGACAAAATATCAGTAAACCACTTGGAAAAAATAGCTAACAAGATATTTGAAGTAAACAGAGTCACTTTTTCTGATGATGAATTGCCCGTGGAGGGTACTGAGCACAATAGAGCCCTCTATATGACAGTGAAATGCGAAGATTCTGTGGTTACTCGGGTACTGGTTGACACTGGTTCCAGCGCGAACATTTGCCCTCTCTCCACTCTAAACAAGTTGAAGGTGGATGATGAAAGAATTCACAATAACAGTATCTGCATTTAGGGATTTGACAGTAGAGGGAAAGATTCAATCGGGGACATAGTGCTTGAGCTTACAATAGGGCCAGTTGAATTTACCATGGAGTTCCAGGTGCTCGATGTGGCGGTGTCTTACAATGTGTTGTTAGGTCGACCCTAGATTCATGCTGCCAAAGCGGTCCCGTCTACTCTGCATCAAATGGTCAAGTTTGAATGGGATAGACAGGAAATTGTTGTGCATGGCGAAGATAATTAGTGTGTTCCTAGTGATGCCATTGTTCCGTTCATAGAGTTCGAGGACGACAAGGGGCCATGTGTTTATCAGGTTTCTGACATGGTATCGGTAGAGAAAATTCCAGAAGGGAAGTGCGCTCCAACCCCGAGGGCAGCTGCCGCATCAGTCAGGGTAGCGACCGAAATGTTGAAAAATGGTTTTGTACTGGGCAAGGGTTTGGGTGCATCTCTGCAAGGTATCGTACAGCCGGTGTCTCTCCCCAAAAACTTGGATACATTTGGTTTGGGGTTCAAGCCCACAGTTGCAGACGTGAAAAGAGCTAGAAAGTTGAAATAGAGGGCCTGGGTCCTCCCAAAACCCATCCCACGGCTCTCCATATCATTTGTCAGGCCTGGCACCAAGAAACGCCCAGTGATAACAGTTCCCAGTTCAGTGGTTGATGTAGATAGATATTTGATTGAAAAGTTCGAGAGGTTATTCGCCGATGTGAACATGTTGGAAGCTGGAGAGGGTTCGAGTAAAGTGGATGTGCAGTTTGTTGGGCCCAGTGCAAAGATTAACAATTGGGAAGCTACTCCTCTCCCCACCTGGAAGGTGTTTTGGTAGTTTGCTTTGATTTTCTTTCAGTTTATCTGGATTATTCTAGGGTTGTAATTCAGATTCTATGTTCCGTCCGTTTGGACATATAAACCTTTTATCTTTAATTTCAATGAAATGCAATTTTCCTTTTTCTTCCTTCCTGATAGTTTCATTTTTGTTTTTCTTTTCTTCCTTGTACAGTTCTTTTTATGCTGGCTTCAATGATATGACATGCATGAGGAATCTCTAACCCAGTCTTAAAAGCCAATCTAATTTTGAAATAGTAATTCAAGAAATAGAGTGTGATGATGAATTGGAATATGATGAGGATGAGTCCTTTGAAGAGATTAGTAAAGAATTAAGCCATTTTGAATAAAAACCCAAGCCTAACTTGAGTGGTACAGAGGCAATCAATTTAGGGGACCCCAATAATATCTGGGAAACTAAGATAACTGTTCACCCGGAACCACAAATGAGGGAAGAGATAATCAAAGCATTGTTTGAATTCAAAGATATTTTTGCATGGTCCTACGACGACATGCCGGGCTTAAGCACTGACTTGGTGGTTCATAAATTGCTCACTGACCCGGCATTCCCTCCTGTCAAGCAAAAGCTGAGGAAATTTAAAATTGACATGAGTGTGAAGATCAAGGAAGAGGTCACCAAACAGTTCGATGCAAAAGTCATTCGGGTCACTCGGTATCCCACTTGGTTAGCTAATGTAGTGCATGTGCCAAAGAAGGATGGCAAGACCAGGGTGTGTGTTGATTACCGTGATCTGAACAAGGCAAGCCCCAAGGACAACTTCCCACTGCCAAATATCCACATTCTGATTGACAATTGCACCAAACACGAGATTGGGTCTTTTGTGGATTGCTATGCGGGCTATCATCAGATCTTAATGGATGAGGAAGATGCAGAAAAGACGGCATTCATCACGCCATGGGGAACATACTGCTACAGGGTCATGCCTTTCGGTTTGAAAAATGCTGGGGCAACTTACATGAGGGCAATGACAACTATATTCCATGACATGATACACAAGGAGATCGAGGTTTATGTGGATGATGTAATCATAAAGTCTAGAAGGCAGTCTGATCATGTCAGAGATTTGAGAAAATTCTTCCAAAGGCTTCGCAGGTACGATCTTAAGCTCAATCCTGCAAAATGCGCATTTGGTGTGCCATATGGAAAATTATTGGGGTTCATAGTCAGCCGTCGAGGTATTGAATTGGACCCGTCAAAGATCAAAACTATCCAAGAATTGCCACCCCAAGGAACAAAATTGAGGTGATGAGTTTATTAGGGAGGTTGAATTACATCAGCAGGTTTCAGCTTACGACAACTTGTGAGCCTATCTTCAAACTGTTAAAGAAGGATGTTGAGGTCAAATAGACAGATGAGTGTTAAGAAGCATTCGATAAGATAAAGGGGTACTTGTCAAACCCACCTATATTGGTGCCACCAGAACCGGGGAGACTTTTGATTCTATATTTGACGGTCCTGGACAATTCATTTGGTTGTGTGTTGGGTTAGCATGACATTACCGGCAGGAAGGAGCAGGCCATCTATTATCTCAACAAGAAGTTCACATCTCACGAGGTTAAGTACACTCACCTTGAGAGGACATGTTGCGCCCTAACTTGGGTAGCACAGAAGTTGAAGCACTATTTGTCATCTTGCACCACTTACCTCATCTCTCGTTTGGATCCATTAAAATATATCTTTCAGAAGCCTATGCCTACAGGGAGGCTCGCAAAGTGGCAAATCTTGCTCACAGAATTTGACATCATCTATGTGACTAGGACTACAATGAAAGCCCAGGCATTGGCCGATCATTTGGCTGAGAACCCAGTGGATGAAGAATATGAGCCTTTGAAGACTTACTTCCCTGATGAAGAGGTAATGCATATTGATGAGTTGGAACCAATTGAAAAGCCAAGATGGAAACTTTTCTTTTATGGGGTTGCTAACATGAAAGGCGTTGGGATAGGAGCGGTACTTATTTCTGAAATAGGGCATCACTACCCTGTTACGGCTCAGCTTCATTTCTATTGTACTAACAACATGGCTGAGTACAAGGCATGTATTCTGGGTATGAGGTTAGCTGTAGGTATGGGTGTCCAGGAAGTCTTGGTCTTGGGCAATGCGGACCTTCTGGTGCACCAGATTCAAGGAGAATGGGAAACTCGGGATTTGAAGCTCATACCGTACCGACAATGTTTGCAGGATCTTTGTCAACGGTTTCAATCAATAGAGTTCAGGCATATTCCAAGTATTCATAATGAGGTTGCTGATGCTTTAGCTACTCTGGCATCAATGTTACATCATCCAGATAAGGCTTACGTAGAACCTTTGCAGATTCAAGTCCGCGAGCAGCATGCTTACTGTAATGTGGTAGAGGAAGAACTTGATGGTGAGCCTTGGTTTCACGATATAAAGGAATATATCAAGATGGGGGTATATCCGGTACAAGCCACAGGTGATCAAAAGAGAATAATTCGACGGTTAGCAAGTGGGTTTTTCTTCAGTGGAGGGATCTTGTACAAAAAAAAATCCAGATCTTGGATTGTTAAGATGCATGGATGCCAAGCAGTCCACAACTATCATGACCGAGGTACATTCTGGAGTCTATGGACCGCACATAAATGGGTATGTTCTTGCAAAAAAGATCCCCCGAGCAGGTTATTATTGGCTCACCATGGAGCGAGATTGTATCAATTTTGTGCGCAAGTGTCACCAATGTCAGGTGCACGGAGATTTGATTCATTCTCCGCCATCTGAATTGCATACAATGTCTGCACCATGGCCCTTTGTTACTTGGGGCATGGATGTCATTGGGCCAATCGAGCCAGCAGCATCCAATGGGCACAGGTTTATTCTAGTGGCCATTGATTATTTCACCAAGTGGGTTGAAGCTAAAACTTTCAAGTCTGTGACCAAGAAAGCAGTGGTCGATTTTGTGCATTCAAACATCATTTGTCGGTTCGGGATCCCAAAGGTGATCATCACAGATAACGGCGCTAATCTCAACAGTCATCTGATGAAAGAGGTGTGTCAACAGTTTAAGATTACACATCGCAATGCCACCCCATATCGCCCCAAGGTGAATGGAGCAGTCGAGGCAGCCAACAAGAACATAAAGAAGATACTTCGGAAAATGGTGGAAGGTTCCAGACAGTGGCATGAGAAGCTGCCTTTTGCATTGTTGGGTTATCGCACTACTGTTCGTACTTCAGTAGGAGCAACTCCTTATTTATTGGTATATGGCACGGAGGCAGTGATACCCGCGAAAATTGAAATTCCATCCCTTTGGATCGTTGCAGAAGCCAAAAGTGACGATGATGAGTGGGTTAAAACCCACCTGGAACAATTGAGTTTGATTGATGAGAAAAGATTAGCAGCAGTGTGTCATGGCCAGTTGTATCAACAGAGAATGGCAAGAGCATATAATAAGAAGGTGTGTCCATGGAAGTTTGAAGTGGGTCAATTAGTATTGAAACGCATTCTTCCTCATCAGGCTGAAGCCAAAGGCAAGTTCGCCCCAAACTGGCAGGGGTCGTTCGTCGTAACAAGAGTGTTATCCAATGGTGCTTTGTACTTAACAGATATAGAAGGAAAATGTGTAGAAATGGCCATCAATTCTGATGTGGTCAAGAGATATTATGTATGATTTCTTTGTTTAAATTGTATTTGTTTATACTTGGCATGTTTTGAAGATTGGAATGACGAAGGCGTTTTGTTCTGCTATCTAAACACTTTTTCCTTTGTTATCCCCTTGAGCCTTATATATTTCCTTTCATACCCCTCTTTTGGAATCAGTAGCAAAGATCAGAAACGCAAGCACGAAAGATGAGTAAAGGAAAAGAGAAAAGAAAAGAATGAAAAGAAAGAAAAGAATGAAGAGAGAGAGAGAAGAAGAAAAAAAAAAGATAAAGGAACGAAAAAAAAGAGAGAGAAAAGAAAAGGAAAAAAACAAACAAAATAACAAAACAACAATGCAACAAAAGAGAAAAAGAAGAAAGAAAAGAAAGAAGAGAAAGAGGAAGAACAGAAAAGAAAATTCACAACAACAAAGCAACTTCTACGACATGAACTACGTTCGACCTGATTCCTTTTAAGGATACGTAGGCAGCCTCACGGTTCGGTTCCATCAAAACAAAAATCCAAAAGTCCCCAAGCAAAGAAACTGGGGCAGAAGTTGTCGTTGTTGCAAGAAATCTGATTCCAAAAGTTGTAATTTTGAACTCACTTGAATTATTTTGAGCTTTTGATGCCTTTTCTTTCTAATACTATCCAAAAACCCACATTATGGTCCAAAGAAAGACCTTCTGATTAGTCTTTGAGAGATGCCAAGTCGAGCAAGTAGAAGCGATTCATATCAGGGGCAACACTCTAGCCCAAGAAGAAAAATGTTGAAAATGAGAGAGTCTTATTGGTGAAAACCCTCACGGGCGCTGTAAGGTGAAAGTGAGTTGAGAGATGAACAAATGAGAGAGGCTTGTTGGTGAAAACCTTTCAGGGCACCGCAGGCCGAACAAGGTCAAGGTTTTGGTGAAGAAATCAGGTTATGGAAATTCTGGAGCAACAAAGTATGGCAATTGAAAGTTGATTGGTTGGACAGATTGGGCCGATTAATCCGAAATGCATGTCATGATCATTGGTGCCAGCTGCTCCACTCAGATAAATCCCTTTTCTTTTTTTCCCTTCAGATAGTTTTCCCGTTTTGAATTTTGCTTATCCTTGACTCTGAAAGTCATTGCATTTCATTTCTTTTGGGGCTTATTTTTCTAAGATGTTCCCAAGTCAGTTCTGCTTAAGCAAATAAGAAGGAATTTAAAAGCTTACTACCAACTTCTAAAGTTGCACAAGGCGCAGGGCGGCCGGGACATTTCTAGAGGTAGTATGATGTGGAATAAGGTATAAAAGATCAATGGAAATTCCATCGGTGAAACGGTTTGGTAATTTCATGGGAAATGCAGTGGTTCAAACAGATGGGTCAGAGAAGTAACACAACGGTTTGGATATAGAACACTCAGATCATCCAAGGTCATGGGATTTGAAAGTCAGTCAGAAAGTCAAGCGGTTCTTGGCCAATTCAGGGGAAGTCAGTCAAAACAAAGCACGACAACAGGGATTCCACTTTTAGCAAGAATGCCACAAACTAACCACCACATTTTAAACTGACAAGACTTTTCTTTGATTGAAACAGGGGCAGAAAGTTTCGTTTGTTTCGGGGAAACCCTCCGTAAAGAAAGGCAAGCACCAAACAGGTTTGACTGTAAACTCAGGTCCCGCCTGGATGATGGGATTTAATTTGAAGTTCTCAGGACCCTCCTAAAAATGGGACCTAGTTTAAAATACAAAACAATCATGAGTAGTAAAATCTAGCATAAATGTACCCCAAGGAATGTAAGATGATTTCAAAGTTTGCATGTTTGAGATGTGATTCAATTAGGAGTTTTCAGGGGCCTCCTGAATAATGGGACTTAGTTTTAATATTTCAATTAGATAACAACATTTAGTGTAAGTTCTGCTATAGGGTAGTATAATTCAGCCGTAAAAGTTGTCACTCTTAAGATAGGACTTGATGTTTGATTTTCAGGACCCTCCTGGATAATGAGATTTAGCTTTCAGATTCATTCAATTAATACTCATAAATGCGCCCAGAACCAAATTGGGGTAGAAGTTTTCTTTGTTTTGTCTATTTTGTGGAGATCAGGTGCCTACCTGGAGAACAAGAGAATACATTTTCAAGTTTCAGTAATCAGGCGCCCACCTGGAGAACAAGGGAATACATTTTCAAGTTCGGTAATCAGACGCCCACCTGGAGAACAAGGGAATACATTTTCAAGGTTCAGCAATCAGGAGCCCACCTGGAGAACAAGGGAATACATTTTCAAGTTTCAGGAATCAGGCTCCACCTGGAGAACAAGGGAATACATTTCAAGTTCAGCAATCAGGAGCCCACCTGGAGAACAAGGGAATACATTTTCAAGTTTCGGTAACCAGGCGCCCACCTGGAGAACAAGGAAATATATTTCAAGTTCGGTAATCAGGCGCCCACCTGGAGAACAAGGGAATACATTTTCAAGTTTCAGCAATCAGGAGCCCACCTGGAGAACAAGAAAATACATTTCAAGTTCAGCAGTCAGTCGCCTACCTGGAGAACAAGGGAATACATTTCAAGTTCGGTAATCAGGCGCCCACCTGGAGAACAAGGGAATACATTTTCAAGTTTCAGCAATCAGGAGCCCACCTGGAGAACAAGGGAATACATTTCAAGTTCAACAGTTAGTCTCCCACCTGGAGAACAAGGGAATACATTCAAGCTTCAGCAATCAAGAGCCCACCTGGAGAACGAGGGAATACATTCAAGTTTCTGCAGTCAGGCATCCACCTGGAGAAAAGGAAAACATCTCAGATTACAAGTCAAGGCGGAAACAAAGGGATTTCACCGGGAGAATACGAGTCAACAAGGCAACAAGAACCACAAGAAGCAAGTTTGAAGATATAGATAGGATCTCTTGTAAACTCATAGATCATAGTCTAGTCTAGCTTCTTTTATTTTTGACATGGTGTAATAAGGGGGTTCAGTAAGCAGTAACAGCAGCAGCAACAGTGAAATCACAGCTTCAAGTTAGTCCCAGCTACCAGATATTCCTGAACTACACTGACCTGATTCCTTTTTAGCCAAGGATATGTAGGCAACCTCAGAAGCAGGGTGCAGTCAACTCTTTCAAAAATGCTTCCCACAGAGTATTCAAAGGGGCAAAAATCGCTCGTATCCGCTCACTTTATCTTTGCCCAAAAACTCTGCGTGTTTCCGAGCAAAGAGGGACAGCTGTGAGCACGTGATTTTTGCTCTATATGAATTACTCCCATAAATTCAAAACAAAATAAGTTCTTTCAGTGTTTGCAATTTTGTGGATTTTCATGGCATCTTCTGTTAATTAGTTACATTTTTGTTTGTGCATTTTAATTAGTGAAAAAATACAAAAAATGTGTTGCATGTGCATTAGGAGTTAATTTTGCACTTTAAGAATTGTTTAGTAATTAAGTTGTTTTATAAAAAGGAAAATCACAAAAAAAATAGTCATTTTGCACTCTTTAATTATCATTTTTGATTTTCGAGTAGCTTTTCTTTAACTTATTAATGGTGTTAATTACTTAGGATTAGTTAGTTTTTTTTAATGAGTTAGTTTGGTTTTAAGCTTTTCCGCCCCAACCCAGGTTAAAAATGCCCAAAATTGGCCCAAATTGCCCCAGCCCCAAGCCCGTACCCGGTCTCACCCTTTAGCTGACCAAACGACCTCGTTTTATTTGGTGAAGATTAATCCTAGCCGTCTAGGTTAGATGATCTAACGGCCCTGAAGTGGGTTCTGCTTAATATATTAGTGTCTAAAACCTTTCCCCCTCCCCCCCTATCTCGTCTCCTTCAGTTTCTTCAGAGACGATATGTGCAAAACCCTAATTCGCCGCCCCTAAACTTCACCACTTCAAGGTGGCGGCGCCACCACCTTTGCCCACCAAATCAACACTCCTAAACCCCCTTTTCCCCATCATTACAGATTTACTTCATTTCTCTCGAACCCCCCTACATCTTCTCGAATCTGGATGTAAAGAGACAACCTTAGTTCCAAGCAGGGTTTTTGACGATTCTAGGCTATAATGGCCTTTAATCGTGTGTTTTCACACGAAAACACACGATTGAAGGCAGTTCTTGTCAAGAAAGTCGTAGGATTCTCAAGCTACTCCAAGTTTGTCCATGCCTCTAGGTATTTCTTTGCTAATTTGTTTCATTTTTACTCTTTTATTATCACTTGTCTCTTCTTCTTCTTCTGAATTTCTTCCTTTTGCTTTCCTTGTGGCTATTAAAGTCGCTCTTTTATTCGTATGATTTGTTTTAAGAAGCCTTCATTTCTAGTTAGTTGGTTCAAATAGTTGTTTACTGGTTAGTTTCTAAATTTAGTAATGATAGTTTAAATAATCGAATAAAGAAAAAATGAAGAGGCTTGATTTTCTTACATTTTTGTTTGTTTCTTTTAATTGAGAAACGTTGGTTTATATGTGTGGGTATTATTTTGTCTGGTTTTAGTGTTAAGTTTAGAAAATTGGGATCCCCAGTTCTTTTTGGACCTGAGTGTCCTGTCAAATTCTGGGACTCTGTAAACAATTACTCAGGGGTTTGTCTGAGTTATTTCTTGATCTGAATTAGGAAATCAAAAGCCCAATGGAGAGTTGAACTAGGTTTTCAGTAGACCCATCGAATTGGGTCAACTCGACCCAATTAGCTTGACCAGTTGACCCGGGTGGTTCTGGGATAGTTTCAGAGTCTTTAAAGGGTAGTATAGGTAATCTAGCTAAGGAATCTTTTGGGTAACTGACTTTGAAGCTTCTAGTAGGGGTTTTTTATGGAATTTCAGACTTTAGCATGGGTAACAAGTCAGAAAATGGGGGATTAACTGGCAAAAATAAAAATTAGGGAGGGACTAGAAGTGCAAAGAAAAACTTTTAGGTCTGCCCTATTTTCTGGCCTATAAAGGCATCTCTATCTTGCCTTGGAGGGCAAGGAGGAGAGATTAGAATTTCAGAAAAGATAAAATATAGGTTGTTGTGTTCTGGTCACTATTTGATTGAACTTCCCTAAGGTTCTTTCATTTTTCAAATTCCTGAAGTAATTTCTGGTTTGATTGGGTGGAAATAATTCGAATTTGGAGGTCTTAAGATTTGGTTCGGAGATTTTGAGCAAGTTTGGGTCGATTTTAAATATCTTCTATTTTGAATTTGGTCATTCTGGGTTGTCATTGCTGTTGATTCAAGTTCTTGCTACTGCTGACTGTTGACCTCGCTCTTCTTACTCATCTCTTTCATTCCAGGTATATCTTGGCTCTTATGGATATCACTAAGTGTAACGTGAAGCATTGATTCTAGAATACAAAAATGGTTGATTAATGGCTTCGAATCTTCTTGTCCTTTTAGTTATCATGTGTAAAGTTCTATTTGTTAAACTTTGTTTAAGTTATAGTTGTGCACCTACATTTACATGGTGCTTAACAGTGCGTGGGTTGTTAAAGAATTAATTTTAGAGTGCAATAATCGAGTTGCACTCAACAAGGATTCATGTTGTTGTTTTTTCATTTCTGTAGTTAGCTGATTGCCTTGTAATAAACGAACTCTCATTTTACCACTTAGATTTGATATGCTATAAAATTTGAAGAGTTCAGTAAACTACTTGGTTGCCTTGTGTTTAGCTTTTACATAGTGCATTCCTGGTAGTAAGGTCATTGTTTCGTCCATTTAAACGCAAGCATTGAGAATGTCTATCTAGTTAGTCCATTTCTATAAGTTTCAATCTCTGTGGTATGAATGGCTTTCATATGAATGTGGCTGACTTAAGTGGCTCTAGTTAAATCACAATTAGTGTATCAGTGATTAGCAATTATAGATTCAATCGTGATTCAAATCAGGCTTGGGGATCTGTAAAAATCGAGTGTTTTCTGTTGTTATTCGGACTCGATTCCCTATCCCTTTGCATTTGATGTAAGCGTGTTCCATCCAAAATGGGCCTCCTTCGATCCCCGGAATGTGCAACATTTTTGGTTTAACTTTGATTTGGCGTTAAAATCTGACTCTTTCAAACTGCTGTAGAAATTCGATATATGCTACATTGGCGTTGTCATATACGAACTGGGCCAGTGGGTTGGGTATAAGTAAATCAGTCCTTTCTTCTAGTTCTCGACAAAAACTCTAAGCAATAGTTGAATACTTAGAGGTGTGACAATTAATCTTGTTTTGTCCTTAGAGTTCGAGGTGTGCCATTTAGCGAATTTTTATGGCCCTTGCAAAGTTGCTAACGCGTAGTTGCTTTAGGCGCGTCATTTAATAATATTACCTTCCTAAACTCGGGTGCGTATTTATGTGACCCAAATCCCAATCCCAACAATGTCGAAATATATCAAAGACCGTGGGTACATTTATGTGACGTGGTTCAAGACGTGTTTTAACAGTGTTGCAATATTCTTAAAAATTAAATAAAAGCGGGTAAAAACTTAAAAATTGCACATAGGTTTAAAATGTCTAAAACAGATAATTGAGCTGAATATAACAGTTGAGCGACCATGCTAGAACCACGGAACTCGGGAATGCCTAACACCTTCTCCCAGGTTAATAGAATTCCTTACCCGGATTTTTGTGTTCGCGAACTGTAAAACAGAGTCAATCTTTTCCTCGATTCGGGATTTGAACCGGTGACTTGGGACAACATAAATTATCCCAAGTGGCGACTCTAAATTTTTAATAAATAATCCCGTTTCGATTGTCACTTTAAATTGGAAAAAACTCATTTATATCTACCATCTGGAGTGGTAGGAAAAAGGAGGTGTGACAGAATCCAACTTGGAGCATACAGCAGTTCAAGAGGATCACTTTAGTGGGGTATGGAAGCTCAAAGTCCCCAATAAAATCAAGTTCTTCACTTGGCTTCTACTGCACAATAGACTGCATATAGGGCAACATCTCCACCGCATTGTCCTAAATGTTAACCCCAACTGCTCTTACTGTGGAACAGTTGTAGAAGGCATCAAGCATATCTTCCTTAAGTGCATGAATGTCAAGCTTTTTTGGCTAAACCTTTCTCAGACATGCAATCAACCATGCTTCTCTTTCCTCTCTTTTCTCTAAACAACTTGAAATACACCTGGAACAAGCTGGAAAATATGCCCTTTAATGACAAAATTGATTGTAATATCTACTACCATTCTTTTTCTAGAACATCTGGTTAACCAGGAACAATGATGTGTTTGATAAGAAGAGAAACAACATACCTATTAATCAAACAATTGCTAAGGCAATAGAATATTATCATGTGGCAGTTCATCATAGAGCTAAACCTAACACAATCACTCTTCAACTTAAATGGGATCCACCAGTAATTGGGTATTACAAACCTAATATCGATGGGGCTGCAACTACCAACACAAGGTTAGGGGGAATAGGTGGAATATTTAGAATAATAGGGCAGATTTGGTATTAGTTTATATGAAGAGTCCGGAACTGAAATATTATCTTTTTGTACTCAAAATACTTAAATAGATGGAAAAAAATAATTACCGAAATATGTAAAATGCAGTTATGAACCACATGTTAAGGTAAAACATGATTTAATATTGTGTTTTATATAAAATGCGTTAATGAATCACGTTTTACCGAGAAGCTGATAAGACGGCTATATAAAGCGCGGTTCATTAACGTGTTTTATATAAAATGCAGTAATGAACCGCGCTTTACATATATAAGTAATCGTCCCCTTCCATTTTCCCCCACGTTCTGGACAGAATTCCCCATCCCCCATTTTTAAAAACCTTCAGCGGTCCCCCCCCCCCATTAACTCGATAAAATTATCGAGTGGACCCCACCCGTCCCACAAAAACTAATCAAAGTTGGTCCCACATCCTAGCCAAGCCTTCTATTGTTGTGGGTTGCTTGTTTCGGAGTCAAATTTTCAATTCTTCAACTTTTCGAAAAACATAAATTGAGGTATTCGGATTTAGTTTATGTTGAAACTCGTATAAATAATGCATATTAGTTGTTTTGAATGTGTTCCATGTTGTTTTGTATTTTTTTGCAATTAAATTGGTATGTTATTTTTATCCGGACTAAGATATTAATGTTCTAAAAAAATATGTAAAAATTGTGAAATCGTTATTATTTGTTAGAAAAATGTTAATAAATTACTATTACTGTTTTATATGTATTTTTGTGAATGTTTTGTGATTAAAATGTATTTGTTGTGTTTTATCTGGTTTATATTATTTATTTGCTTAAAGACTAGTAATATAGTGCCCTTTTAGGGTAGTAAAATAAAATATCTTTTAGCGTAGTATAATATAGTGCCTTTTAGCATAATATAATGTAGTGCCTTTTAGCATAGTATAATGTAGTGCTTTTAGCGTAGTTTTCTTGTAGTTTAAGTATCTCTTATACTCAAAAATACGTCAAAATAATTGATAGATCAAACACAAACTCTGTCCAATTATAGTCAACATATAATTGGTGCTACTAGGCCGCAAATATCGAGCCTGGAACTCATATATGAATATTTAATAATTAAATATTGTATAATTATAAAAATTAATTATTTAATTTACAAACAAACATATAAAATTATAAAACTAACATGTAAAATAATAAAACTAACACATAGAAGAATTCACAATAAATTGGTGCTACTAGGCTCCAAATATCAAGCCTCGAACCCATATGTGAATATTTATTTATAAAAATTAATTATTTAATTTACAAACTAACATATAAAATTATAAAACAAACACATACAAGAATTCAGGCTATCTTGGTGATACTGGGCCGCAAATATCGAGCTTGGAACCCATATGTGAATATTTAATTATAAAAAATAATTATTTAATTTACAAACTAACATATAAAATTATAATAAAACTAACTCATACAAGAATTTAGGATATCTTGGTGCTACTGGGCCACAAATATCGAGTCTGGAACCCATATGTGTATTTAATTATAAAAAATAATTATTTTATTTACAAACTAACATGTAAGATAATAAAACTAACACATAGAAGAACCCAGGATAAATTGGTGTTACTGGGCTCCAAATATCGAGCCTAGAACCCATATGTGAATATTTATTTATAAAAATTAATTATTTAATTTATAAACTAACATATAAAATTAATAAAACTAATACATACAAAAATTTAGGATATCTTGGTGCTACTGGACCGCAAATATCAAGCCTGGAACTCTTATGTGAATATATAATAGTTAAATATTATATAATTAAAAAAATTATTTAATTTACAAACAAACATATAAAATTATAAAACTAACATGTAATTAATATTGTTTAATTTACAGTAGACGACATGGAGGTGCCTCCTATTCATCCCGGACCTTCCAGCGATGAGCTACTGTCGTTACAGGGCGGTCATAGGTCCGCCCACATATGGGAGGGAGAGTTACTGACCCAGACAAGAGAGTGGATGACATATGGGACTTTTTGCATGACAGAGTTCTCCGTGGTCGTGTAGTCACACGCCTGCGGGAGATGGGTTTCTATAGGATTTTGGAGATCGGGCGGCTGCAGCTCGATTGGTCTTTGGTCACGGCCATGATAGAGCAGTGGCGACCGGAGACGCACACATTCCATCTACCCATTAGCGGGGCCACCATCACACTGTAGGACGTGGAGGTTTTATATGGGCTGCCCATTGATGGACTTCCCGTTGCTCTGCCGCATGGCATGATAGAGATGACACGTATGCAGTACCTAGACATACTGCAGTGGCTCACTTCTTTCTAGCCAGAGGATGAGAATGTACTGGCTGGGACCAGTCATTTTTTGTTGACGACTATTCGATAGTGGTTGGAGGAATTGAATTCTGAGATCGATGGCGATACACCAGATTATCATGGTGACCGGTATACGAGGTTGTTGCTACTCCTTATGTTTGGAGGGGTCTTGTTCCCGAACACTTCGGGGAACCTAATTTGTCACGACCCTAAACCCAACCCGGTCGTGATGGCGCCTCTCGTGAAGACAAGGCTAGCCGACTCACTTCCAATTCACTTTAAGCAATTAAAATAATAACTACTAAGTCTTTAATCAGAAATAAAATTCCAAAATAAGCATTTAACAGTATAATTTGCGGAAATAAAAGCCAACACAGCCCGACATCGGGGTGTCACCAGTCATGAGCATCTAAAACAATATTACCAGTCTGAAAGTCTACTCCACTACTAAATAACTGAATTAGAAAAGAAATAAGATAGAGGGAGGTTGCACTTGGCTGCGAATCGCCAAACAGCTACCTAGTAAACCTCCGAAGTTCTGCTGGAACTGTCAACCTTCAATAGCAGGACCTGTAGCACCCGAATCTGCACACAGAGGTGCAGGGAGTAAAGTGATACTTCCAACTTAGTGAGTAATAAGAATAAATGAAGAGTGAACGATATAAAATCACGTTAAACACAACCTTTAGCTATCAGAGGCATAACAAAATCAGTAACACAATTTAACAATGAAATCTCATAAAAACACCTTTTTAAGCAGTCAACAATAGATAGGAAAAATAACTAGGAATGGTAAACCCATAAGAACTACCCCTCTGGCAAAATAACATCAAATCAGCCCCTCGAGCAATATCACAGAACAATACCAGCCCCTCGGGCTATATCTCATGTCACATTGGGTATCCGCGCTCACTAGGGGTGTGCAGACTCCTGGAGGGGGCCCCTTACGGCCCAAGCGCAATATCAAGCTATCTCGTGGCATCATAAACAGGCTTTCAGCCTCATATCAATATCAAGCCACCTCGTGGCGTACAACCTCAGGCCCTCGGCCTCATTATCACAATTAGTGTATCACTGTTGCGGCGTGCAGCCCAACCCAAAAATATCCTCACAATACAGGCCTTCGCCCTTACTTAGTCAGAATCTCATAAGCCCTTCGGGAAATAGTAAAAATATGCAGCTCAGCTCAAAATATCTTTAAAACATCATTTAAGGTTTCTAAAACAGAATAACATAGTTGAGTTTTGAAAACATTGAAAGATCTGGCATGACTGAGCACAAGTATGAAATCAAACAATGAGGAAAATATCATTAACGATCCTCTAAGGGTTCAAACAGTTGGCACAAAGCCCAAATATATCATTTAGCCCAAAGTATAATAATATCAAACAATTAGCTACCAAATATACAAAAAAATAGTCATTCGGGATGGACTAAGTCACAATCCCCAACGGTGCACGACTCTGCGCTGGTGATCTAGCATGTGTGTCACCTTAACACATCCAAACATTATATAATCTGGGGTTTCATACCCTCAGAACAGCATTTAAAATCATTACTCACCTTGAACTAGCCCGAAAAGCTACTCTGCAACACACTTGCCTCTCGAACCAACTTCCGAGTGCTTCAAATCTACCAAGTTCAGATTTTTATCATCAAATTATGCTAAACGAATGAATTCCAATTGAAAAATATCGATTTTAAGCACAAAACCCGACCCTCGAGCCCATGTCCCGGAATTGGACAAACTTTATAGCAAAATGTTCTTCATCATCTCTCGAGTCCGTACATATAAAGAACTCAAAAATCGGAGTTCGTTTGACCCCTCAAATCATCCCTAGAATGGAGGTTTTTAGTCAAAACCTCTTCTCTCTAGGATTTCTGTGAATAGTGCCTCCGTCACTATTCACGCCTCATAACTCCAGCGTCCGGCAAGGTAACGTCACAAGATTAGTCTCAAAAGAACCCCCTTCTCTTTGAAAACAATCCCAAGTTGGTTTCATCCTCAAATCCATAGCCATCTGTAACAAATCTTGATTTTAAATCGAGCGTTACTGTAGCGTCCAGTCTTCCTGATTACATCGCTGCTTCTTCTGTTTTCTTCGCATTTTCTATCATTTTGATGGAGTGCTGAAGAACCATGGATGCATCGTCCTCTCCCCAGCCTTTGGCTGTGGGAGAGATGAATTCAAATCCTAATCCAAAACAAACTTATGCTGAGCAACTTCATCCAAAACAAGCTGCCACAGTTTCGTCAAAAATAGAGTTGTTCCCTGTTAAACTCGATCATGGAGAACCTACAATAGAATTCACCATTGATGAAGTTAATGAGTTTACAAGAGAATAAGGACTGCATCAAGCGGTTGTAATGAAGTTCTCATATGGAGAACCTGAGCTACAGGAATTTCGAAAAATATTTTCGTCGCAATTCGATGTTCAAGGTCGCTGCAATATTGGGCTGCTGGATTTTCGTCACTTATTGATCAGATTTGATCTTTACAGTGATTATGTTCTGTTTTTATCAAGATCAACTAGGTATGTCAAGGCAAAAGGTGATGAATTCTTTTTCAGAACATTCCCATGGACGCTAGGATTCAATCAGAAGGAGGAAACGTCCATGGCAGTCGTGTGGATCTCTTTTCCAGGTTTGCCGCCTAACTTCTTCGCTAAGAGGTCATTACTGTCTATTGCTTCAGATATTGGTAAGGCTCTTGTTGTGGATAAGGCGATGCAAGAAAGAACATGACCTAGTGCTTCTAGGGTCAAGGTGATTCTTGATTTACTCGACAAACATCCTAAGAAGGTTAAGCTTCAGATTATGGACAGAATTTCGGGTAAAATAATCGTGCATTACCAGGAGGTAGTGTATGACAACCTTCCAAAGTATTGCACTTATTTCAAGCATCAAGGACATGACAACAAGGTGTGTCGAATTATGAAAGAACAAGCTGGAACAGAGGTGATGGCAGACGAAGCAACAGAGGTTGCGTCTCAAGGTGGTCTTGTTTTGGTCGAGGCAGTTGGTCCAGTTATTGAAAAACTTCGAGGTGATGCTAGAGACTATCTCAATGCAAAAAGAGTTGGCCAAATAATGGAGTTAAATACAGAAGATACCAGAAATTGTGGGCAGCAGAAGATTTTCAACAACTCAGTTATATCAAAGAATGCTGCTACTGTTCCTGTCAATCGTGCTTTAGCTAGGATGTCTCAAGCTATGGCTGTAGATGCAAGAAATAGGGTGTTGAATGATAGAGGGAATAGCAGTAATTTGAATGATATTGGGCAGCAGCAGCTATTAACTTTACAAGGTGAAGTAGAGGCAGCAACAACAACTGGACCAAAAGCAATTTTAATTGATGCTAACATTCCTACTAGTACACAGTTTTACAACAATACTGTTAATATTGTCCCTGTAGATCGTGCCTTAGCTAGGATGTCTCAAGTTATGGTTATAGAAGTAGGAAATAAGGTGTTGAATGAACGAGGTAATAGCAGTGTTATTGTGACTACAGCAGAAGGTGATCGACCTCGTATTGCTACAACTAAACAACCTCATAATGCAGTAGGTTATGAAGTTTTTACTGTGAATGGCAAGGGACATGAACATGAAAGTGTTGAGGATTTAGAGAAGGAAAATGCTACAGCATCTAGGTTTGAGAAAATGGAAAATTCAGCTAGAGTTTTGCAATCCAATCGTGGAGCTTGGAAAACTACTGTTGCATTGACTCCTACTGTTGATCAAGCAGCTTTTGATCCTTTGGTGACAGTTGCAGGAGGTTGTCGACCTATTACTGATGCAATTGATAAGGCCTCGAAGGAACATGATACAAGTATGGTAAAAAATATAGCATGTCCAGATGGTGATTGTCAAGAAGCAAAGTTGGAGACTAATGCTGCATTGCAAGCAACAGGTGACCGAGTTATTACACATGTTGAACCATTAGAGAAAATGGCAGTAATAGGTGTTGTCCAAAATTCTGGGGCTACTGCACATATCTCCAACGCAAAGGATGTTATGGCAGAAGGAGATCAACCTAATTTTGGACATAGTCAGGAAGGTGTTATGGCTAAAGTTGTTGTGGCTGAAGAGGGGGAAAGTCAGGGTGCTGGAGTTGATAAAAATACTGTTGCACTTGTTGATTTCGTTGAAAAACCAGCAGCCCTTGTAGCTAATGTTGTGCAAGCTGGGCAGATACTTCCCACAGGAAAAACTGCACGTGATTTCGATGGCAAAGCTGCTATAACTCAATTGAACTCACCTACTGAAGCTTCCAAGGATACAAGTGCAGCTACTGTTCCATTGCACACAACTACAGAATTTGCACACTCAGAGGGGCAGGGGAATATTCAGATAACTGAATCTGTATTTGAACAGGCAAAGGAACAGGTTCAAGTAGCTTTTAAAGCTATTGTTGCCAACAAGGAAGTACAACTGAAAAAAACAAACATTGACACTGAAGATAAGATGTATCAAGCAGACAAAAAACTAACTCCAAAAAAGAGTAAGCTGCAGCAGGCAGACAAACACATTCCCTCCAACGATACAGTTACTCTTTCAGAAGACTCAGTGCACCCAACACATTTTCTACAGGATGTTTCCATGAAATCTTCTGTAGTATCCAAAAGCTGGGCAGATCAGTTTGAAATGGAGAAAGATAATCACGCCGATTCAGCGGACAGTTATCGGGCAATTATTACTACCAGCATACAAAAAGTCAGTACATGTAAATCTGGGCAGCAGCAGTATCGTCAAGAAGATGCTTCTGTTGTTGGTCAATCTCCTGCGCAGCAACACCAGCCTACAGGCACACAAGGTGATGCACTGTTGCATCCAAATGCAGGACAACTTAAACAACATCACAATGCAGTCAATTCAAGCGATGCAACAGTAGACTTGGAGATTTCAAACCATGACCGGGCATTATTGGATGTTTTGGACAGTCCTAAACCTCATAATGTGCATACTCAGCTGGCTCAAAAACAACTTCACAAAAGCTGAAAGTTTCAGTGGCAAAGAGACATGAACCATGTAGTGCAAAGAGATTGAAGAGGCATGAACCATTGTGGATGGTTATACAAGAAGAAGCTAATCAAAAACTTGAGGCCAACTTACGTGTTGCCATTTCCGACGAAGCAAATGAAGATGAATTGATTGAACCTTGTCCGGAAGAGGCGGCTACAATTGGAGATATCTCTCCTAACCATAGTGAAAAAAAGAAGGTGACTCAAGAAATAACACTCAGGTAACTCCCAATGAGAGCTGCAAAGCAAAAGGGGTTGCAACCTCCACATCTACGAGGTCCAATAGATCCGAGAAGAAATGAAGAATTTTGAAAATTATTTGAAGACAGTTAAAGAGGATTTTAAGGAAGTTCAAATTGAAGAACTCACAAGTTTGATAAATGAGGGGCAAGACTCTAATTTCTACATTGTTTTAGTTTATCATTTTCAAAGCATCATCACTTGTAATAGCGTCATAGAGTGTGTTATAAACTCTATGGCGATCATAGAATACTTGGTACTTTCAAGTTCCTATTTTTTACATGCTTGCTAGTACGCGAGGCTCTTTAAAGCCTCAATAGTATTAGTAACGTAAAGTTTAGCCCGGTTTGTGTTGCCTTGGTCCGATGCCTTTGGAAAAATATCCACACGGCTATGAGATTATATGCCCTCGTGAGACTTTGCCGGCAGCTACACCATGAATCCTCTACATGAGGCTGCCATCATAAGGCAATGTGAGGCGCAGAGGAGTGATTATATAGCCAAGGCATATAGGTAACAAGACCGGTGCTATTGTCCCCCTTATTTGTACTTTTCCCAATTGTTGTATTTTTCTTTTCTTTTATTAATAAAAACTAGCCCTAGGCGCTTGCCTAGCAGATTGCAAAAAAAAATCATCCCTAGAAGGTCTCATAATCTCAAGCCCTAACTCCACCTTTTTCTACTGATTTTCATGAATTAAACACTGATATTTTGTTCCTTAATCACAAATAATTGAGTTTTAGGGTCCAAAATCCTTACCTCAATGAATAACAATGATTTCCTCTCTTCAAAATCGCCTCAAAGCTCTTTTTCCGTTCAAAAATGGTGTAAAAGGGTTTAATGGTCTCGGAGGGTTTATTTAAATACTGCTCACTTGAGTTACTGTTCACCCGAGTACTGTTCACCCGAGTTACTGTTCACCCAAGTACTGTTCACCCGAGTTACTGTTCATGCTGCTGTGAAAAATGCAGCAGCTTTTCTTCTAGTCTAAATTGATTTGTTAACCTTTAAAGATCCACCCGAGGCCCTCGAAAATCTCAACAAAAATACCAACACGTCCCATAACATCATTCGAACTTAGTCGAGCCTTCGAAATACCAAAAACAACATCAAAACACCAAAATTACATCAAATTCAAGCCTATGAACTTTGAAATTCCTAAATTCCACCAACAATGCTGAAACTATCCAAAATAACTCCGATTGACCTGAAATTTTGTAAACATATCCAAAATGACATTACGAACCTGTTCTAACTATCGGAATTCCATTCCGACCCCGATAGCCTATTTTCCACTGTCGACTAGAAATCGCCACAAACTAACTTTCTCCAATTCAAGCCTAATTCTACACCGGACATCACAAAAATATTCCGGACACACTCCTAAGTCCCAAATCACCTAACGAAGCTATCCGAGCCATAAAATCTGCATTCCGAGGTCATTTACCAATAAGTCAACTCTTGGTTGACTTTTCTAACTCTAAAGCTACTTTTAGAGACTAAGTGTTTCAAACCTTACCAAAATCATTCCAGATTCGATCCGACCAACCCGATACCACATAACACGGATAAACAAAGCATAAAGAAGCAGAAATGGGGAAAAATGGAGCGGTAACTCATGAGATGACTGGTCGGGTCGTCATATCCTCCTTAACTTAAATAAACGTTTGTCCTCGAACGAGTCGAGAAACATACCTGAAGCCTCAAACAAGTGAGCATATCTGCTTCGCATCTCCCGCTCGGTCTCCCGGGTAGCCTTCTCCATGGGCCGACCTCTCCACTGCACTTTCACTGAAGCTATATCCTTCGACCTCAACCTTCGAACCTGACGACCCAAAATAGCTACTGGCTCCACATCATAGGTTAAATCATCATCCAACTGAACCGTGCTGAAATCCAAAACATGAGACGGATCCCCAATATACTTCCGGAGCATAGAAACATGAAATACCTGATGCACACTCGACAAGCTGGGTGGCAAAGCAAGCTCATAAGCCACCTCCCCAATCCTCCGAAGCACCTCAAAAGGCCCAATAAACCGAGGACTCAATTTACCTTTCTTTCCAAATCTCATAACACCCTTCATGGGTGAAACCTTCAACAGAACCTTCTCGCCAACCATGTAGGACACATTTCGAACCTTCCTGTTAGCATAACTCTTTTGCCTCGACTGCGCTGTACGAAGCCTCTCCTAAATCACCTTCACCTTTTCTAAGACATCCTGCACCAAGTCTGTCCCAAAAAAACCTAGCCTCACCGGGCTCGAACCAACCAGCTAGAGATCTACACCGCCTCCCATACAAAGCCTCATATGGAGCCATCTGAATACTCGACTGGTAGCTGTTGTTATAAGCAAACTCTGCAAGTGGTAGAAAATGATCCCATGACACTCCGAAATCAATGACACAAGCACGCAACATGTACTCCAATATTTGAATAGTGCGCTCGGACTGCCCATCTGTCTGAGGGTGAAAAGTTGTGCTCAACTCAACCTTAGTACCCAACTCTCGCTGCACAGACCTCCAAAACTGCGATGTAAACTGAGTGCCCCTATCTGAAATGATGGAAATTGGGACACCATGCAAACGAACAATCTCTCGGATATAGATCTCTGTCAGCCACTCTGAAGAATAGGTAGTACACACAGGAATGAAGTGCGCGGACTTGGTCAGCCGATCCACAATCACCCAAATAGCATCGAACTTCCTTAAAGTTTGTGGAAGTCCAACTACAAAGTCCATAGTGATCCTCTCCCACTTCCACTCTAGAATATCTATCCGCTGAAGTAAGCCACCCAGTCTCTGATGCTCATATTTCACCTGCTGACAATTGAGACACCGAGCTACAAATCCCACAATGTCTTTCTTCATTCTCATCCACCAATAGTGTTGTCTTAAATCTTGATACATCTTTGCGGCACCCGGATGAATGGAATACTGCGAGCTGTGGGCCTCCTCCAGAATCAACTCCCAAAGCCCATCCACATTGGGCACATATATCCGGCCCTGCATCCTCAACACCCCATCATCACCAATGGTCACATCTCTAGCATCATCGTGCTGAACTCTGTCCTTAAGGACAAGCAAATGCGGATCATCATACTGGCGCTCTCTGATGCGATCATATAAGGAAGACCGAGAAACCACACAAGCCAATATCCGACTGGGTTACGAAATATCTAACCTGACGAACTGATTGGCCAAAGCCTAGACATCAACTGCAAGAGGTCTCTCCCCAACTGGAATATATGCCAAACTCCACATACTCACCGCCTTTCGGCTCAAAGCATCGGCCACCACATTGGCCTTCCCCGGATGGTACAATATAGTGATATCACAATTCTTTAGCAACTCTAACCATCTCTACTGCCTCAAATTAAGATCCTTCTGCTTGAACAAGTGTTGGAGGCTACGATGATCAGTAAACACCTCACAAGACACACCATACAAGTAATGCCTCCAAATCTTCAACGCGTGAACTATGGAAGCCAACTCTAAATCATGAATGGGGTAGTTCTTCTCATGGGGCTTCAACTAACGAGAAACATAAGCAATAACTCTACCCTTCTGCATCAATACACAACCAATACCGATCCTCAAAGCATCACAATACACGGTATATGAACCTGAAGTTGATGGCAAAACTAACACTAGAGTTGTGGTCAAAGCTGTCTTGAGCTTCTGAAAGCTCTCCTCACACTCGTTCGACCATACAAATGAAGCACCCTTCTGAGTCAACTTGGTCAAGGGCGATGCGATAGATGAGAATCCCTGAATAAAGCGGCGATAATAACCCGCCAAACCAAGAAAGCTGCGAATCTCTGTGGATGAGGACGATTTGGGCCAACTCTGAACCGCCTCTATCTTCTTTGGATCAACCCGAATACCCTCACTAGACACCACGTGTCCCAAGAATGTCACTGAACCGAGCCAAAACTCACACTTGGAGAACTTTGCATAAAGCTTCTTCTCCCTCAATCGCTGCAACAAAACCCTCAAATGCTCCACGTGTTCCTCCTAACTACGCGAATATACCAGAATATCATCAATGAAGACTATGACAAATGAGTCAAGATAAGGCCGAAACACGTTGTTCATCAAATGCATGAATGTTGTTGGGGCATTAGTCAGCTCAAAAGACATCACCAAGAACTCGTAATGACCATATCGGGTCCTGAATGTTGTCTTAAGAATATCCGAGTCCCTAATCTTCAACTAGTGATAACCTAAACGGAGATCAATCTTGGAGAACACTCTCGCTCCCTGAAGTTGGTCGAATAAATCATCAATGTGAGGCAAAAGATACTTGTTCTTAATTGTTACCTTGTTCAATTGCCTATAATCAATGCACATTCTCATAGTGCTATCATTCTTCTTCACGAATAGAACCGGCGTACCCCAAGGTGACACACTAGGCCGAATGAACCCTTTATCAAGGAGTTCCTGAAGTTTCTCCTTTAATTCCTTTAATTCCGTTGGTGCCATACGATACGGCGGAATAGAAATGGGTTGAGTGCCCGGCACCATGTCAATACCAAAATCAATATCCGTGTCTGGTGGCATGCCCGGCAGGTCTGCATGAAACACATCGGGAAAATCCCTCACAACTGGAACAGAATCAATATTGGGAGTCTCAGCACCGACATCCCTCACAAAGGCTAGATATGAAAGACAACCCTTCCCAACTATACGATGGGCTTTCAAGAATGAGATCACTCTACTGGGAACATAATCAGTCACACCTCACCACTCAATCTGTGGCACACCCGGTATAGCCAATGTGACTGTCTTAGCATGATAGTCCAAAATAGCACGACACGGGGATAGCCAATCCATGCCCAAAATGACATCGAAATCCACCATACACAATAATAAAAGATCCGCACGGGTCTCCAGACCCCCAATAGTCACCACACATGACCGGTACACACGGTCTATAACAACAGTATCGCCCACCGGGGTAGATACATGAACAAGTAAAGCAAGAAACTCACGGGGCGTATCCAAATAAAGAGCAAAATATGATGACACATAAGAAAAGGTGGAATCGGGATCAAATAATACAGAGGCATTTCTATGGCAGACTGAAACAATACCTGTAATAACAGCTTCGGGTCTGCCTGGAAGTGCATAGAAATGGGCCTAACCACCACCTGATCGACCTCCCCCTCTGGGGCGACCCCTAGCTAACTGGGCGGGTGGTGGTGAAGTAACTGGCACTGAAGTCGATGACTGATTCACCCGCACGCCTCAAACTGGAACCAACATAGCACATAATCGTGCAATCGACTAATTAATAGTGGACTCCCCCTCTTGGCTCGAAGCCATAGACCAAAACATACACAATAACTCATAACACATATACTCTATTGATGTCATAATACCATAGTGAGATTAAACTCAATTCTTCATAAGCTCGTGGAACACAGACCCTCAGGTACTTTATATCTTCTGCAAATCTCATATTCACTCTCATAGTAGTCAAACCTACTCTCTTGAGCAACCTAAATTCAAATTGTAAAACATATATTTCTCTAGTAACAGAGATCTTCCAATAAATGACACAAGGGATTACGCAAACTTCAGAACAATCCGCAGGAGATAACCCCACCTGCTTTGCCTCAAACTAACATTTTTGTATACCTTTCACCACCATAAATATTACGCATTCACTTAAACTTCCTGTGTCTGAACTCAGACCGCAACATGAAATTTACTCCACTCCCAACTAGGAAACATGGAAAGATTCTTCACACACCCATAACTCGGGGCTATACCTGAAATCAAGATGAAAATCGAGCACCTAATAGTCCTCCTATCCTCCAGCAGACCCTTCTCGTTGCTTCCAAATCACATGAATACATCTCGCAGTCACATCACACTCATCACGCAACTATCCAGTCATCACCTCCCTTAATAGGGACACAACAGAACATATGGATCCAGAACACGCGCTCACGAAATCAACAGCTCAGGGCTTAAGCTATAGGCAAAATTCCGGCCTCAAGTCTTCCAGACTGGCCCAACATCAACACACAGAGATCACATCTCACCAATTGATCGGGGAATCACAAGCCATCGATCCATATCTGATACAGAGCGCTCATGTGCACATACGAACGCACGATAAGATTTTCAAGAATATGAAGTTTTTACTAAAGGTTCTGCAACCTCTCGAGGATAAATACAGACGCCTCCGTACCGATCCGTGAGACTCAGCCAAACCTGCTCATGACACATGAGACCTATGTAACCTAGGCTCTAATACCAACTTGTCACGACCCTAAACCCAACCCGGTCGTGATGGCGCCCCTCGTGAAGACAAGGCCAGCCGACTCACTTCTAATTCACTTTAAGCAATTAAAATAATAACTACTAAGTATTTAATCAGAAATAAAATTCCAAAATAAGCATTTAACAGTATAATTTGCGGAAATAAAAGCCAACACAGCCCGACATCGGGGTGTCACCAGTCATGAGCATCTAAAACAATATTACCAGTCTGAAAGTCTACTCCACTACTAAATAACTGAATTAGAAAAGAAATAAGATATAGGGAGGTTGCATTTGGCTGTGAATCGCCAAACAGCTACCTAGTAAACCTCCGAAGTTCTGCTGGAACTGTCAACCCTCAGTAGCAAGACCTATAGCACCCGAATCTGCACACAGAGGTGCAGGGAGTAAAGTGATACTTCCAACTTAGTGAGTAATAAGAATAAATGAAGAGTGAACGATATAAAATCACGTTAAACACAACCTTTAGCTATCAGAGGCATAACAAAATCAGTAACACAATTTAACAATGATATCTCATAAAAACACCTTTTTAAGCAGTCAACAATAGATAGGAAAAAAACTAGGAATGGTAAACCCATAAGAACTGCCCCTCGGGCAAAATAACATCAAATCAGCCCCTCGGGCAATATCACAGAACAATACCAGCCCCTCGGGCTATATCTCATGTCACAATAGGTACGCGCGCTCACTAGGGGTGTGCAGACTCCTGGAGGGGCCCCTTACTGCCCAAGCACAATATCAAGCCATCTCGTGGCATCATAAACAAGCTCTCGGCCTCATATCAATATCAAGCCACCTCGTGGCGTACAACCTCAGGCCCTCTTCCTTATTATTATAATTAGTGTATCACTGCTGCGGCGTGCAGCCCGACCTAAAAGTATCCTCACAATACAGGCCATCGCCCTTACTCAGTCAGAATCTCATAAGCCCTTCGGGCAATAGTAAAAATATGCAGCTCAGCTCAAAATATCTTTAAAATATCACTTAAGGTTTCTAAAACAGAATAACATAGCTAAGTTTTGAAAACATTGAAAGATCTGGCATGACTGAGCACAAGTATGAAATCAAACAGCGAGGAAAATATCATTAATGATCCCCTAAGGGTTCAAACAGTTGGCACAAAGCCCAAATATGGCATTTAACCCAAAGTATAATAATACCAAACAATTAGCGACCAAATATACAAAAACAATAGTCATTCGGAATGGACTAAGTCACAATCCCCAACGATGCACGACCCCACGCTCGTCATCTAGCGTGTATGTCACCTCAACACAGCTAAACGTTGTATAATCTGGGGTTTCATACCCTCAGAACAGCATTTAAAATCATTACTCACCTCGAACTAGCCCGAAAAGCTACTCTGCAACACGCTTTCCTCTCGAACCAACTTCCGAGTGCTCCAAATCTACCAAGTTCAAATTTTTATCATCAAATTATGCTAAATGAATGAATTCCAATTGAAAAATATCGATTTTAAGCACAAAACCCGAAATCAGTCAAAACCCAACCCCCAGGCTCGCATCCCTGAACTGGACAAATTTTATACCAAAACATTCTTCATCATCTCACGAGTCCGTACATATAAAGAACTCGAAAATCGGAGTTCGTTTGACCCCTCAAATCATCCCTAGAAGGTCTCATAATCTCAAGCCCTAACTCCACCTTTTTCTACTGATTTTCATGAATTAAACACTGATATTTTGTTCCTTAATCACAAATAATCGAGTTTTAGGGCCCAAAATCCTTACCTCAATGAAGAACAATGATTTCCTCTCTTCAAAATCGCCTCAAAGCTCTTTTCTCGTTCAAAAATGGTGTAAAGGGGTTTAATGGTGGCGGAATGTTTATTTAAATACTGCTCACACATTTTACTGTTCTCCTCTGTACTGTTCACCCGAGTTACTGTTCACCCGAGTATTGTTCACCTGAGTTACTGTTTATGCTGCTATGAAAAATGCAGCAGCTTTTCTTCTAGTTTAAATTGATTCGTTAACCTTTCGAGATCCACTCGAGGCCCTCGAAAATCTCAACAAATACAGCAACACGTCTCATAACATCATTCGAACTTATTCGAGTCTTCGAAACACCAAAAAAAACATCATAACACCAAAATCACATCAAATTCAAGCCTATGAACTTTGAAATTCCTAAATTCCACCAACGACGCCGAAACTATCCAAAATAACTCCGATTGACCTTGAATTTTACAGACATATCCAAAATGACATTACGAACCTGTTCCGACCCCAATAGCCTATTTTCCACTGCCGACCGGAAATCGCCACAAACTAACTTTTGCCAATTCAAACCTAATTCTACAGCCGATATCACAAAAATATTCCGGAAATACTCATAAGTCCCAAATCACCTAATGAAGCTATCCGAGCCATAAAATCCGTATTCCGAGGTCGTTTACCAATAAGTCAACTCTCGGTTGACTTTTCTAACTCTAAAACTACTTTTAGAGACTAAGTGTCTCAAACCTTACCAAAACCATTCTGGATTCGATCCGACCAACCCGATACCACATAACACAGATAAACAAAGCATAAAGAAGTAGAAATGGGGAAAATAGAGCGGTAACTCATGAGACGACTGGCCGGGTCGTCACATAGTCAACTTGAGATTTTTTCATCATCTTGAACTGCTAGATGATTTTCCCCAGTACAGCTGAGGTGTTGTTGTTCTCGGCTACTTGTACAAGCAGATGTGTCGGGCAAGCATGTGCACCCAGTGTGACGTTGCTAGATTTTTACCTCTACTACAAGTGACGACATATTCGAATACTCTATTCATTTTAACATAACTAGTAAAAATATATCCTAAATTTTACGTCAACTTTTTATGTTAGGTTTGGGCCTTGGAGCGGTTCCTGTAGTTGTAGCCACCTCTACCACCATTAGATCCGGATGTACCACCTCTGTTGCTCCCTCTAGCTAGGAGGTGGGTTCTCCGGCGGGGACATACGTGCGAGTATGAGGCTCGATGTAATCTCTACTTGTGCAGGGATATCTTGGATTTGCTGGATGGCACACAGGTAAATGTCTATCTAAGTTTACTTGTCATAGCTTTAAACACAAGTTGTGTATACTAACGTTTTCTGTTCTTACTTAATAGTTCATTTAGACGCCATACAGCGACGCGTTGATAGCTGGCTTGCCCTGTTATTGCTCGGCTGACCGACTTATGTGGGGCTCTTCCGTCCCGTTGATCTACCTGATATTGTAGAGCATCATGCCACCGAGCGGGTACTTCGCCAGTTTAGCAGGTCGTAGCTCGCACCGACACCGCCCACCTGACAGACCACACATTACCAACGGGATGATCGTACCAGGGTGGACGATACATATTTGGCATGTCTATAGGAGCAGATATTTACTTGGGACCGACGATTTGACCTGATTTTCCCACTTGGCAGATAGAACACGTCCCTGCTTATGTGGCGCCAGAGCACTACCATCGAGGTAGGCATGTCCCACAAGCGAGGGGAGCACGAGGCAAGGCTGTCCCACGAGGTAGGGGTGCGTCACAAGGCAGGGCTATCCCACGGGGTCGTGGGGGCCGGCGAGGAGGTGGTACCCAGCAAGGCGGCGCTAAGGCACCTGATGAGGCTGTTGGAGCTGATCTTCCAGGTGACCTCCATCAGCCAGACGAGCATCACAACAGCATGCCATCATACAGCCTTCAACTGATGTTGACTCCAGCAGCATCGCAGGTGACCCTGTTAGATCCATTGTTGATCATGGGCACGAGCATTACCGGAGATGATTGGGAGTTCTTTTCAGGCCCATCGACCGCTGCTGAGGATCGACCGACTTGAGATGTGGATGGTGGGCGCCGGCTGAGTTATGGCTCATCATCGACGGGTGTTGTGGATGTTTCAAAGGCGCAGGTATGTCTGTATTACTATTAAATTTAAATTTGTTTTTATCTCATGGATTCTCCATAAATAACTTTATAATTTTTTTATTAAGGCTTCATCCCAGCTCGTCACGGAGACCACTTTGTGCGATGCTGAGCAGGATACGATGGATGCTTATATTTAGGAGCCCGACGAGACCATGGTAAGAAAATTTAAATTTTTTTACTTAACACGTACATTACTAATATATATTTTCATATACTGAGCTGACTTATTCTTTTGTAGGTTGCTAATGGACCGACGGTCTATTCCACCGATAAAGAGGAGACGTGATGAGGATGATCCTGATAGCGTATCCGGGCGGGATGGGATGCGCCTCAGGCCAGCGGCTACATTGAAGCATACAGGTTGTGGGACACATTAATTTTATTTTATTATTTGTTTGTACTCTATGTAAATATTATTTTATGTAAATAATAACAATGTTTTATGTTTACATAATATGCGAATTATGTTTTTATTTCCCCGAATCTTCTTTATTTTAACATTACAACACAACCACAAACATAGCAACTTAATATAATTTAAATTCAGTACAACTAATGAAAACACATGACACCGGAAACATAAAGATAAAGTACTACACTCAACACATACATGTCATTGTTTAGTCACCACCGCCTATTATTCTCTGCTCCAACCACTTAAATTTCTCTTCCAGCTTATTTTTTTTCCCACCTCTTTTAGTTTCTCCTTCAACTCTGCAGTTTCTTGTTTATATTCTTATTCATATTCCCACTGTTTTTTGGTCAAATCATGAAGATACTGCAAAGATTGTTTGTAGCATTCCTGCTCACATGGTTCATCAAGTCATACCTCAAAATTGCAAAATTTTGCGTTGTTGCCTCTAAACCTGTTCACACACATCCAGTATCCGCGCCCAACTTGACCATCATCCCAACAGTCTGCCATCATACAGCATTTGCCACATTGGCAAATTGGTACATACATGCGTTCAGACATTTGTTAAAGCAAAAAAAAAAACCCTGCTTTTATGGAAAGTTTTGCTATTTGTTATGGTTAAGCGCATAAAATAACTAGAATGCCCCCGTTATTTATAGGCAAGAAAACACACATAACGTAGTATTTAATCGTGCTATATATATTCACACAAAACCTAGTACTAGAATGTACCCGCTCTACAGAACTTAATATACCACCATGCCGATCAGATATTAGACAAATACCTGAACGTTGTTTGACAACGTGCTGCTTCAAGTGGTTCAAAAATAGCGTCCACGTCTCTTCACTTTCATTGGCACAAATGGCAAAAGCTAGTGGAAATATTTGTCCATTGGCATCTACTGCAACGGCAATCAACAGCTTAATATCATACTTTCCATAAACATGAGTATCGTCTATGGAAATTATCGGACGGCAATGCACAAAACCATCAATTGCTGATTTAAATGCCCAGAACACGTATCTGAATATATATTCTGGTATTCCTGCACTCCGCTCAAGCCTCCATTCAACAACAGTCCTGGGGTTAAAGTGTTGCAATGCAGCCATGTACCTGGGTAGAGATGCAAATGGCTTATCCCAGTCACCATAAACAATTTCAAATGCATGTTTGCGCCCGAGATATGCCTTTCTTTTGGTAATAGTACACCCATATTCCTGGTGGACGGATGTAATACACTCTTTGATCTTGTACCTAATGGATGCTTCAATGTGTAGAACCAGTTGAAGAGAAATGAAGTCAACATCCAAGTTGAAGTGATTCCCATTGAATGTGTCCATTTCACAAATGTAGGTGCCAATATATTTACCCACTTTCCACAACCTTGTTTCCTTATTGGTCGCACGCAGCATCCAGTGACAACCCGTAAACCATCAATGGAAAACAACCTTGTATACATCCGGACTTGACTCCCATACCATCATCTCACGACACTTTCTTACGCTGTACATTTTACAAGCCCTGGTTAGGCGAGCTTTATTAGGAAAAATCATGCCATTTGCCAGCACTGTTGGTCTAGACTTATCCCACATTGCTGCTCGAATTTCGTCAAGATCCCTTGTGAGGCATCCACATCCGGCATACTTGGCAAATTATGAAGGTAGGGAATATGTCTCGAATGAAACGGCACGTGGGACTCGTACATTCTTGGTCTGATGGGAGGTGGAGCATGCTCCCTCGTCAGCTATTATCTTCATCACTCGTACACTCTTGGTCAGACGGGAGGTTCGACATTTTCTTCCTCATCATCATCACCCTCGTTAGGGAAGGGTGCGTCATCTCCAGACTCATCGGCATTGTTGTCATAATCACTATTATCTTGTGCATCTACCAAATCCCGAGTAAATACGTCGTCTACAGGCAACTAAGTGCGGTCAGGACCATCAAGTTGCTCGTTTTCACTACACAAACAACAACATAATAAGCTACTCAAACTGATAAATACTTTACATATAGATATATGACTTCACTTACAAGTGGTAATGTGTTGACATTCCAAGATGGATATTATCCTATTGGTGATGACTCCCGGATGGACCACCGTGATCTAACACACCAAAACTACCCATATTCCAACTGGGTGTGGGTTCATAACTTGTAAAATTCATATCTGGACGGTACCCCCTATGGAATATATGAGTGTTAATACAAATTCAATACAACAAAAATAAACATCGTAACACAAAGGAAAATTGAAGTTTACCAGCCGTCTTGTGGATTAAGTAAAGTAGGAGAGAAATTATTTCCTCGCTCCTCGTTCGCCTGTGGATATAAGTTTAGATCCGGCCAAACTCTTTCAGCCGGAACCTGTTAGGCTAAAACTTCTCCAGAATAACCACTCGATGATTGAGGGTTATCCTTGCTTTGCGCAACATCATTACTGCGAACATATTCATGCTTCACGTACATTTCCAATATTTTTATCAAAATAAGTCCCCGGTATTCATCCGGAGTCCCCAAAATATCTCTTAAAGTTTCATCATCCTCGATGTTAAACTCAGCGTAACAAGCTACCTCTTGCGGAATCACAGAATACGGATATCTTCCGGTTATTTTAAGATTCACCGAACATTTGCTCGACCTCATTTTATTGCATAACAACGATACCAGTCTGTCGTACTCCATTGTAAGTGGAAACTTAACATGACTCTATGGAGATAAACTATAGCTCACTGAGTTATTCGTCACTACAACCTCACCCTCCCCCAATATAATGAAACTCTTACTTTTCGCTCTTCAGACATTATGAAAAAAGATTGAGAATTTAACAATAAGAAAAATTTATCACGAAGTTGGAGTATTTCTGAATGATTTTTCTCAAAACCCGTAACGACTTTAAATAAGGCAGTGTCCAATCCGGGGGGGATCAAATTTTTGGAAGTAAAACACAATTTAAAAGGGTGTTTTACATATTTGAATTATTGTTATGTCAGTTTAACGCAGAAGAGTTATTGGGCCCACAAACATGTAAAGCGCGGTTTGTTACTGCATTTTATATAAAAACACGTGAACCGCGCTTTATATAGCCGTCTTATCAGCTTCCAGATAAAACGTGGTTAATTAACACGTTTTATATAAAACGCAGTATTAAACCACGTTTTACCGTAACGTTCCAAACGGACGTTAAGGTAAAACGTGGTTCAAAATTGCGTTTTACATATTTTGATCACTAAGTTTTTTTTCACCTGTTTAAGTATTTTGAGTCCAAAAAGACAACATTTCGATTTTGGACTCGTTATATGAAGGGTCTGCCATATAGTACAAGTATCATGGCAGAACTTCTAGCTCTTTGGCAGGTCCTAAAAGTTGGTCTAAAACAAAGAATGATACCTTTTGAAATCACTATTGACTCTGAAGAAGTGATAAGAATGATAAAGCAAGGACACCTTCCTTACAATTCCATTATTTGTGAATGCAGATCATTGATGAAGCAGCTCGGAAACCCAGCAATCAGACATAGCTTCAGGGAACAAAGCCAAGTAGTGAACCTCCTCACCAAGGAAGGAGCTAGCTGGGAAAATTTTGCCAGCTTGATCTTCTATACAGAGTTACTTATTACATTCATCTACAGGTGGTCACAACACAATTTTCATTAACAATGTTAGAAACTTATATAGACCTAAGTTGCAAAAAGACAACAAACCATTTGCATTTTCATTAATCAACTATCCAACTTTGATCACCGCAATAATTTATCATTGTACAAGTCGAATTCACTTGTTCCAACCATTATGATATATCAATCATTGCATATAATCTTGAGAGGAAAAAGGGTATCCAAGATGGGAAAAAGATGAAAATGCTTTTCTTGTTCAATATAATTACAAGACAACACAAACCTTAGAAGGAAAGAACTCCATTTTCACAAAATGATCAATCTATATCAAGGTGCCATTTGCTCAACTAGCACTCTATCAAATAAGCAGCCTCTAGAAATGATTGGCTCATATACACAACAGTTCATTATGGTAGTTTTGAAGTTACACAATTGAAATATAGCCTCAAACTATCATGAAAAATGCAGCTTTCATAGAATGGCTCACTCTGTTGTGATGTATGATCACCAGAATGTTACACCATTTTTAACTACTTTACATCAACCAGACTGTTACACGATATTTCAGAAGGTACACTTGATCATGTGAATACATGAGTAACCAAACAAACATCCAGAAAATGAAGTAACAATTTTACAAACAGAACCCACTAGCAGTTCTCTGGAGTCCCAGCGAACGAATCCAGGTCTGCCTTGCATCTCTCTCTGAGGTCAGTCAGTGTAACTAAACTACCTTCCTGTAACATCCAAATGAATTGATCATCAGGTTCATAGTAGTTCTGTAAATTTGAGTTGTATATCGATATTAAGCGCACATCCTTCGGGAGAGATTGGGGGTTTGCGTGAGTTGGGGAAGTGTTTATGCAGAAGGGTTAACATGATGCAACTAAGCATCATTTCCAAATAGACGGCTCGCGTGAAGAGCAGAATCAATGTGGCAAGATCATGACCAACTCACTCTAGTTTAACATGGAGCATATTCCATCAGCTGAAACTTGCAGTAATGATAGTTCAAGAAAATTAAAAATCAAGAATCAGACAACAAAGGTTAGCAGCTTTCTCAGATTGGTGACAAGCTATATTCTCTAGTGACCACTTAATCAAGGTTTAGAAGCTTGTTTCCCAAATTTAAAGGCAATATCACAACTTCAATCAATTAAGTACTCCATATTTAGATTCCCAAATGTTCGAAAAATCTAAACCTTGATAATAGCGCAAATAATAAAATCAATTTCCCCACCTGACATATTGATGTCCAGAGAATATGACTCAAATTGGTTGCTTGTTGAGAAAATAAATCATAAATTCAAGGAGACTGTTGAAAGCCACAAACTACTAGCACTCTAATTTTGCCACACATTTGACCATGGCCATCTCTACTTACATAACTTGACTGCCAAAAACATGGTGTATCTACATTTCTTAACAGTTGATGTTTCTTTAGAGGGTAAGATCAGATTGTTTGGGACTACGAATAATTCTCAAATGAAGGACTCAGATGACAAAAGAATATAGAATAAGAAGGGGAGCAGTGAATCAGACACCCATTGCAAAGTTGATACTTGTGTATATTATAAAATTTAGTCTTCATATTACTTCTTTCATTGAATTCATTATATTTGTATCTGAGAATCTTAAATCAGGGTGGTGACTAGAAGCAAGTGACAGAACATTTAATTGAAAAGACTTCCTAGTCTTTCTCTCCAGTCAGCAGTTCACAAGTGCAACTATATCGCTAATTATTATTTGACAGGAAAAAAAAAAAAGTAAAGGGAAAAAACAAATTGTCATCAAAACCTCATATGCTAATTGATGTTCTAAGTTCTAACAAATAATCTCTGGCTATTGGTCCTGAAGAACTCAATTGGAACAGTAAAGAAAATAAAAGACTGCTACAACTACAAGTAGCAACATGGCTAAATTTGCTACAGTTGCAAGTAGAGATTATCCCTCATTCCTCCCTGGGTCAACAGCAGACTAGGAATATTCTACTTTTCAATTAATGAAATAAAGAGAGACTTACTGCTTCCCTATCTATTAGTAACAAGTCATCACGATTTTTATTGAAGATTCGACTTAGCTATAAGACATTTGCGCTGCACATTTGCCAAGTTTGAAGAAATTAGTAAAAGATAGCAATCTTATAACCTATGAACCATGCCTCCGTCAAAAGGCACACTGATGGCACAAATAACAGTCCTCGGCATGAATGATCCAACTAGAAAGAAAAGACAATGCACCAAACCAACAGCTCAAAGAAAGGGAGCAGGGTCGGCTTTAGGGGGAAGCCACTAAAGCAATTGCTGTAGGCATGAATGATCCAACTAGAAAGAAAAGACAATGCACCAAACCAACAGCTCAAAGAAAGGGAGCAGGGCCGGCTTTAGGGGGAAGCCACTAAAGCAATTGCTGTAGGCCCCCAAATTTTTTAAATTTATATGTTATCACAAATTGTAAATTTTATTAATAAAAGATACTATATTTTATACTTCTTTTTGTCGCATGAGATAGAGATTATTCAGATAACTAGCTCGAGTTTTACAATAAATATGCAATATATGAAAATGAACAATTTGATGACGACTTTGATAATTAAAGAAAGAAGTATCTTGTAGTATCTTTTAAAGTTGATTATTTCTTATAAAGAGTGGATTAAGCCATTTTTCACTTCAAAATAGACTTGAATTAGTCCAAGAGTATGAAATTATTCTGACATCCGCTTAGTGGTTCGTACAAAATTGAGATTATTAGATTTATAAGAATTTATAAAAACATTATCTTAACTGTCAATATATGTTCCTATAAAAATATTATCTAGCCTTAGTGAGCAGAGTTACCAAATTTTTACAATGGTAGGAGCTAGCAGGTACCTGAGTGAATGATCAAAATACGTACAAGATGGTTTACATATATATATATAATAAATTTAAAGCCTCTTATTAGGATTTGACTTTAGGCCATAATATTATTGAGCCGCCCTTGAAAGGGAGTAAACTTTGATGAAGAAAATTTCAACGCTTAATGATCAACAGATAATATGCATCTGATTCACAACTCCCAGAGACAATATGCAAAAATATTGAATGACCATCTACACCAACTCAGAGAGTGAGCAGAACAGTTAGCAAACTTACTAGCTGGTCAGCTTCGTGTTGAAAAATATGCTCCATGTGTTGAAAGAGTGACTTCCACTGACCCAGTAAACTTGATTCAAGATTTGCGGCTTCAATATTTTTTTCCGGACCCTCCTTCCAAATCCCTTTGCCCCTGCAACTTCTGTCAACTAAAATGCTTGCATCTTTCTGGCTCTTCTTTATGGCTAGGTATAATGAAAACAGTAGTTGCATAAAGAAAAGCAGCTGAGAAAGATATTAAGTTTCATCGAGTAATTATAAGTAATATTTTTAGGATGACTCACCACTTATCCGACCCTTGATATCTTGGTAGTGGAGGTCTAACCATATATTGGCAGCTGATCATCAAAGAACAAAGAGAACTAAATCAATACTCCATTAATATTGAACTGAAGTAAGACAGGATAGAAGCTCAGAAGAACTTAAATCAAAACCATGGCCTGCGAGATACTTTTACCTTTGGTGCAAAAGCTACAGGAACAAGCTTTAATGGAGTCAATGCTAGCACTTAAACCTGAATTATCCTCACAAGTCTGTGTTCCTACTACACATGTGTCAAGTTTAACTCTCGACTCCTGTGACTCTGGCAATCTTGTGAAGTCTACTGAGCCTGACTGACTCATAACCAGATTATCAACACCTTGTTCATCGGGATCCATGTCACTTTCGGTACCCTCACTATCCTCGTTAATTTCACAACTATGAATAGCATCATGGTCTTCAGTTCCGGACAATGCTTGTACCGGTACACCAGTTACCAAACCATCCATATCATTAGTAGCTTCAGAAATTTTCTCTGGAATACTATCCTGGTCATTGATAACTTCAATCACACTCCCACGAGCACTACTATTCTCATTGTTATCTCCGATTGTACTCTTGGAGATAGCAGTAGATGAACCAACGTGCAAAAAATTGGGATCCTGGTTATTATTTGGTATGTTTGAAATCCCTGATACAACATCGACCTTTGACGAACTAATCATGTTACAAGAAGGAGGAGCAACACAAACACGTTTAGCTTTATCTCCATCATCCACCGACACAAATTTCCCCCCTAGATTTTCTCTTCCCTTATCTGCAGATTTTAGACCTGGATTGCCCCAAATTGAAGAAAATGGCCTTTTGTTTCCAATCTGATTTGTTATATTTCCCAAAATAGGTCGAGCTCCACAACGCCTCTCGATAGCATTATGTTCATCCATCCTGAAATCACTAATCCAACATGAACACTACCAACACCAAAAACAAAAACAAACAAAAAAAACAATCTTTAGCCCTAAAAACACATAAAATCCAATAACACAATTCTCAAATTTACTACAGTTCATGAAACTCAAGTACCAAGAATAATTAACTATAATACCAGACAAAGAATTGAAAATCAATAATTAGATAAACGGATTGATAAGCTTAAAGGCTCACAAGTAAGGGTACAAAGCCCCTTTTTACACATTTACTCAAATAATAACAGAAGCAGCTAGTGTACAGATAAAACATTAAAACCCTAGTGAAATTACGGGCAAATAAGAAAAACTAAAAAAAAAAGGTATAAGAACAATAATAGAAAAAAAATACTAACTCGATTTGAAAATATCATGTGCCTCTTGGATACTGACCTTGAGAAGAGATTTAACACAAAATCTAGAGAGATTTGTAGAACTCAATGTACACTGTTGAAGTATATGATGGAATCTTGATTTTATTTTAGGGCAGCTCCAAAAATAATTTTCCTTTTATGGTGTTCAGGAGCTTGCTTTATGAGTGCGAGTCTCGTGACACTCAGCTCTGTTCCAATATTGTATCAGAGAATGGTGAAATTAAAGTTTCAGCAATTTTAAGGGGCGGGATATTGGAATTTTGGATAAAAAGATGTCTAGTTTTTGACCCCCTTCTTTGTTGAAAACCTATCATTATCGGCGCCACTTTCTTACTTGGAGGGAAAGTGACTGGGCCACGAATTATTTAAGTCCAGGATTATAGTTCGAACGTAGCACACCAAAAGCCCACTATAGATGGGCTGGAAACTTAAGAGAGAAAATACATTTTTAGCTGCTCCCCAAAAATAATATTAGTTTCAGTCGACCGTTTAATTTCGTATTTTGCCACTCTTAAGATCCAACCGGTACACACCAAAAAAAAAAAAGATTGAAAATTCATGAAAAAAATTTGCAGAAATATGATTTTTTTTTTTTTGGATGGTCTTTAACATTTGACTCCACTTGCCTCATGGGCAAAATTTCAAGGTCAAAAGTTAAAAGTGTTCTCCGTGTGGCAAGCGAGGGGCAACAATGTAAAAATTGCATGGGGCGCCCTATGTGGTCGCCCCCATTTAACCTATACCCATATTTTTAAAATTATTTAACCTATACCCTAATTTTTACAACTTCAGGTCCCTTCTTCTTCCTGCTACATGTGCGCTCCTTTCTTCCTCCTTTCTTCTCCAAAGTTTTCTTTCTTCAACTGTCCCTGACTCGACAGTTCGAATGCAGCGCAGTGCCCAACATGGAACAAGATTGGGAGTTGGAATTCCATGTTTTCATTGCTAACTCATTCAAACATAAGAAATCAGATGGGAAGAGCTTATTCACTAGAAAATAGAGAGAGAGAGAGAGAGAGAAGAGAAGCTGAAAGAATTAGGGGAAGGGACTGTCCAGGATTGATGGAGGGAGAAGCGGAATTGCAGTAAAAGCGAAGAACATTATTATTACTGCTGCGGAATTTGGAGGATCTATGAGCATTGAGCCAATCCAATAGAAACAAAAACTGAAAGCTTTCTCATTTGCACAACCCCTTTTAATTTTGCTAACTACGTAGGAGTATTTGTTTTGAAACGAAGATGGAAGTGGAAGCAGCATGAGGAGAATGAGGTTCGTTAGAAGCATAAATCAGTTGAAGTTCAGCAAATATAGAACAAAACTTCAGCTAAAATATGTTGAAGTTCAGTAAATAGAGAACAAAACCTCAGCTAGTACGACTGTAGAACAAAAACTTCAACTTATTTAGCGCTAAAGTTTTTACAAATGAACTAAATAACTTCAGCATCTTCTGCTGAAGTTTTTGAAAAATTTTTATGACAAAACTAATGAATCCCGGACAAAACTTTAGCTTATTTAGTGCTGAAGTCTTTCTAAATAACTTTAGCATCTTCTGCTGAAGTTTTTGAAAAAGCTTTACAACAAAACTATTGAATCCAGGACAAAATTTCAGCTAAAATATGCTGAAGTTCAGCAAATAGAGAAGAAAACTTCAGCTAGTAGAATGCTTAAGTTCAGGAATTACAAACAACTTCAGGCCCGTCTACTAGAATGCTGAAGTTATGCGTGATTGTCTTTGCTACTTCAGGCCCGTATGCCTGAACTTTATACGAAAAGTGGGTACGCTTGCAATATTTTTTACAAAGTGTGTATAAGTTAGAACGTGACCCAAAAAGCGAGTATAGATGCAAATACCCCGGCAACAATTGTTAAACTTGAAGTTCTTCTATTGGGCAAGCCAAGACAAAAAATTAAAGACAATCTATTTTAAAGGCTAGTTAATGTACTTCACCAATGTTTGCCCTTAAAATCGGATAACAATTAAACTTATAAGTGATTCTACGGATATGTGATTTCACTTGGCACAAACTGGTAAATGTATGAATTAATGATAGAAATTACAGTAAAATAAAGCAAACCAATGTGATGAACCATTATGGCCCTTGAGTTAATTTCCCTCGAATCAACTGAACAAGCTATTGAAAGCATGAACCGAACAACAGAGCTTGCGAGAGATAAAATGCGATATATTGCTTTGACATGCGTAAATGTAAGATAATTACAAATGGTTAAGACCCTCTTTATATAGCAGAGGAATCCTATTTTATGGTATAATTCTAAATATAGAAGGAGATCCCATGATTAGCTTAACAACCGTCCTTGATTTGATTTGTTCCGAGATTTCTGCCATGATCCTCGACTAGTCACGGATATCTCGCCTTTTCGTTATTATGCTATCTTTGGTCTTGCTTGATGTCTATCATGTTCGATCTCAATCATTACTGGTTTCAATCTCGACAAGTACTTCGAATCCCGAACTCGGTACCTTATCCTAGTGTCTCGATCTGATATGTTATGGGGCCGATCTTCGATCCATTCCCCTAGTCTCAGTTAATCAGTAAAATGGGGTGGGTCAAGTTTTAACCGTATACAGATAGTTCTTTCATTTTTTGGAATGTAATGACTGATCGCGGCGAACTCAACCTTACACAACGGTAGGAGGAGCGGGCGCTAATACTTTTACCCGAATAGTGGTATCGGTGTCAATTTCCACAGGGAGCTTGGAATGGAGTTGTGTATTTGTTTAGACTAGGAATGCATGTGTGCTCCTAATTGTACTTCTACCATTTTTTGGGTTTTTGTTTAATCACTACTATTATCAACTACAAGTTTAAGCAAATTTATGCTAAAAGGGTATGTTCTAAGTAGTGATTAATATAGAGAAAGGCACTAGGGTCGTGGCATCACCTAGGTGGTTAACTAACGGGTAGAGGTTAATAATAATAGATTGACATATTTGGGATCAATGTTATAACCGTGCACATTTGCACTCACTCTCACACCTCTCGGTAGAGAGAGCGATTTTGCCCAATTGACTCTCTCGAGATCAATTGGGTAGGCCAATAGACCAAGCAACTAGGGTTCAAGTAGGGTGATTACTCTCTCGAGGTTTAACCCGTTAATTAGGACTACCATTTCTCATAGATCCACCCCAATCCCTTGTTGGGTCAATTCTGAGGTCATAGACTCTCTTTCTCAAGAAAGGTCAAGACCCACTAAGCTAGAATCAATGTTTGCAACCATCAATCCTTAATTAAACCATAAAATTAACCCAAATAATAAACACCCAATATCAATCTATCAGTAAGAAGCAACACCCATTAATTACCCATACTAGGGTTGAGCCACAACCCTAGCTAATGGGTTTAGCTAGATATAATTAAAGCAGAAAATGAAGAAATAGAAGATGAAACAACCATATTAATTAATTTCTAATGCTAAACTACAATAATCTATGATGAAACTAAGCTAAAAATGCCCAAGATAGGCCAAAACATAAGTCTCATGAGTGCAGCAGCTGTCAATTGTACAAAACTTGACCTAAAAATGGTAAAATGTTCTATTTATAGTGGGTTGGAAAAACTGGACAAAACTGCCCCTGCGGGGTTAGTGCGGACCGCACAAAGATGGCACGCGGTCGCACTAGGTTGCTTGACCTCTGAATCTTGCTCTCTGAAAATGGTGATGCGGACCGCACAAAGTTGGGGTGCGGCCGCATGAAAACTGGCGCAGACCGCACAAAGTTGTTGTGCGGCCGCATGAAAGGTTTGGCAGCTTCTCTGAACTTTACTGATGCTGGCCGCGTGACCATATAGTGCGGCCGCATGAGAGGGAGCGCGGGCCGCATGAAGTTGGACGCGGCCGCGTGGTTTGCTTCTGGAATATAATACTCTCTGAACTTATTGGATGCGACCGCATAGCAAAATTGTGTGGCCGTATGAGTGAGACGCGGGCCGCATGAGGCATGGCTTGTAAGTTCACAGTCTCTGAAATTCTATGGTGCGGCCGCATGACATGATGGTGTGGTCCGCACCAAGTTCTGAATGTCTTCACTCTACTGATCTTTGGCACTTGAGCAGGTTTCACTCCAATTTGAGCCGATCTTTGACGATTTGTCACTTTATAGCTCAAACCTGCAATCAAGCGCAAATCTGTAAGCTTTTTGGGACTATTTTGTAGCAATTTACACTCAAAGCGCAGGCAAGTATGGGTATAAAACATGTTAAAATCCTACTTATCAACTCCCCCAAACTTAAACCTTTGCTTGTCCTCAAGCGAACAAAACAAAACCCACCCCTCAAAGGCAACATCCAAGCAATTTCAGCTTATCCTAAAGTAACCTCAACAAGCGTCAATTGGGACTAACAATTTCCCTCAATGCGAATGCATCATTAACACATTTAAACTTTGAAAGCTTGTGGATCAAGTGTGACACAAGAGCTTCAAGAGTTGACACATTTTATCAAAGAACTTTTCTCAATTACCTTGGCCATTGTGGAACCCAAACTCAAACACCCTCAACTCTTCCTAAGCGAACCTCACATTTTTTAGTATTATCACACAAACCGAGGTTGATGGATTTCCATTCATCTCTCTCAAGGAAGAGGCCACAAGTTCGGCTTTAAGTACCATATGCTTGCCCTTTATGTAAGTATCCACTAATGTAGGTTCCCTTCAACTCAAAATCATGTAAGGCTTTTATGGAGTCATTGTGAAGGCTTTTGGGTAAGGGTAGGACATAGTTTTGTTCAAGTGGGTTCAATCTTCCCTTAAGCACTTCTTTTGATTCATTTCGGCACACTTTCTTGACTCATTTGAGTATTCACTTCTTTTTCAAGGGGTTAGAGAGACATTGTCACCCTTTTTCATGCAATTCAACACATTTATCGCTTTTTACTTTTTCCACACCCTTTTTCACTTTTGTTTTCTTTAAATCCCCTTTTTGACCTTATTCAATTGGGTCTTTCTTTTTGTCTTATCTTTTCTTTTTCTTTTTGCTTTTGTACCTTTTTACCACATTGTTTTCTTTCTTGTCTCCCCCCCCAAACTTAGACGTTTGCCATCTATTCAAGGAAAGATTTGGGTGCCACAAGAGGGTATCGTTAAGAACAGGTATAGGCTTGTAGCTTCGGTTCTTGAAAGAAGAAGGTTCAAGGCTCAAAAGGGTTAACTAGGGATTATTTCATTGGTAGGTCATGGATTTTTTCAATCTTAGAATTTTGGATCAAGGAGAGCCTACAATCACTTCTCAAGCCAAATTTCACCTAAGATTTTGCCTCAACAAACATTCGGGGCAAGTTCTAGACCATCGGCTCGGGACCTGGACTCGCAAATCGAATTCTCACCACACACACTCAAGGATTGCTGAAGATGTCGAGTCGAGGGCCCACAACGACCTTAGTTACGATTCAAGCGCACAATGATTCAATACGACCACATGATGACTGCTTGGTCAACACAAGAGTCTCAAGGCCACGACTTTCACCATCCTAAGCACAACATTATGTCTTTGACCATGGGATCAAAGGCAAATGTGTTAGGCCCAAGTGAAGCTTTGCCTGAGGTATCCTTGACTGCAAAACTTGAAAATCAAAAAACGAAAAATCAAAAATAGACTTAAACCCTTAAGAAGGTTGTCATGCCATCTATCATTGGGAAGGGCCACCCGGTTCGCACAACACTCTACCCTTGGAAAGAACCGTGGCATTAAGAAAACCAAGGGCTTATTAAGAAAACAAAAAGGCTACGAGCTTACTATGAAGCTACAAACGAAAATTTTTAACGAAAATAAAAAAAAACGAATGAATATGTACAATAGGGGAGAGAATATACAACGGGGGGAATGAATATGTACATAAAGTAGAAAAGTAACTAGAATGAAAAGTTATATACATGCCAACTATCAAATAGCAACATAAGCTAAGAATCAAATAAATATGTACAGTCATCCCAAATGTATCATCCATCAAAATACAAAATAGTAGGGCGCACCCCCACGAATAAAAGCTGCCATTGTCCCCAATGCCAACTACCAAAATAAGCATATAAACAGAGAAAGGATATACAGTGGCTCCTTAAGCCTGATCCGTCGTCATGGGCTGATCAGTGGTCCCTTGGTCCTCTGTATTGGCGGGAACCTCAGACTGGTTTTCGGCCTGCTGCTGGGACAAGGGCCGGGTCATGGACCGACTGAACATCTGGTGGAGCACTGGAAGTATCCTTCTGAACTTGTGCTACCTCTATCACAACACCCTCAGTGCTAGGAAGCTTCCTCTTCTTCCTTGGATGCCTAGGCTCCTCCTCCTGCTATGGCTCCAGTACAACTACTGATGGTGGAGGTGCTGACTCATCAAAGAACAAGTCTAAAGGTAGTTGGTCTGCCTTTAACTTGTCAACCTCAGCTCGGAGCTCCTTCACCTCATCCTTGGATGCCCGGGATTTTCTCATCTTTTTATGTTCTCGGGCAAGCTCCTTTAGAGCTTTGCCCTGTGCATCAACTGCCTTTGTCAAGGCAGTCTGAGTAGCCAAAATCTTTTCTTGGTTGTCCAGGAGTGTCTTAAATGTCTCCTCAATGGACCGAGGAATCTCAACTGTGGCTGGAACAGACTGGGCCGCAACTGTGGTAGCCAAAGTGGACAACTTGGATGTCGAGACTGACATCCAGTTGTTCAAACTGGCCAATGTCTTTGCTAATTGCTGGGCCGTGACAGGGTTGGATTTGGAGGTGGAACCACTGGGCCAGTTGAAGAACTGGGACCCGCAGAGGAGGATGGGATGTCCGGAACAGTAGTGCCAGCGGGAGTGGGTGGCTCAACAGAGGCTTCTACCGCAACTGGCTCCTCAGACTAGTCAGTCGGGGCAGAGGTGGATGCTTTTCCCTTATTATCCCCCTTCGGGTTGTCCGGCCCCTGAATATTAAACCATGAGAACGGGGATACCGGTCGGACTTCAACATCGAAGGGGTATTGTTTTACCTTTGCATCTTCAAAGTACATTGTGAGGGTGTTCGGGTAGGGGTAGTTTCTGTCCGTATCAATGGCAATGGATGTGATCACACTGTACATAACATTACCCACATTGATGGGGAAACCTGCCATGATGGACGCAATGAGAACCGCTCGGGCGATTGGAATGGTTTGGTCATGGGACGAAGGGTCCAACCTGTTGCATAAAAAAATTAACCATCCTCTCGCCTCAAAATTAAGGTCCTTTCTTAGTATTTTCTTCCCCACCTGAATCCATTCCGGAATGGTACCCGGCTGAGCTAAGAACTGTGCCACCCAAGGACGAGCTTCCTCTTTCAACGCTAATTTCTCTCTGTACAAAGCGCCATCCTCCTCGTTGAAACCCAAATATTCGTTCAACGCCTCTACCGAAAACACTATCGTCTTATCCCGCACTTTGGTTCCAATTGACCCTTCTTTGGTGTGGGCTACATTGCAGTAGAATTCCTTCACCATATGTTCATTTGCATCGATCAGCTCATCTTTAAAGAAATCCCACCCCACTCTAGTAAAAAATTGATCATAGACTCTGGGAAGGTAGGGTAACAAATCCTCGGTGACTATTCTTCTTTCTGGAATCAGCTTCTTCTTTGGCCACACTTCCCGAAATTTATGAAAGGCTACCTCGCTGACAAATCTGTCCTGCCATACAACTGGGTTTCTACTTCTTTCAATTCCCCCAACTCTAGGTACCCCACTGTCCAGGACCTCCTCATCATTCTTGTTTTTGTCTTCTGCACTTTCCCCGGATTCTGAAGCTGTGGGGGAGGTAGAGTATTTGGTACTTCCTGCTTCTGAGCCCTCAGACGACTTAGGTTGTATAACAATTGGAGCTTTAGCAGGGCCTGCGGGGGCTTTCCACGAACCCACCCGTTGAGAAATCCTGGGAGGGGAGGTACTCACTCCCCGACTGCTCTTCAGCACTCACCACCTGTTTTCTTGTTTTTAGCTTTGATTGGGGAGTGAGTTTCTTCAATTTAGCTTTACCTCCCCGGGAGGGGTCACCTCCTCGTCCGGGCTGTTTAGCTCCACGACCTCGTTTTTTAACCATTTTCTGCACACAAATAATTCTAACATTGTTAGTTCAGGCAGTTGCAGAGTTTAAGTACAGAACAGAAACACAGATAGAGAATAGCTGACAACAGTGCGGACCACACAAACTAGGCATGCGGACCGCACTAACCAACTTTGGAATTTAACACCTCTCTGATTAGGGATCATGCGGACCGCATGAATAGGGTGCGTGGCCGCATGGGAGCCAACACGGTCCGCACAAACTGGTCATGCGGCCGTATTGGCCATAATATTGAAAAGTGGTGCCCTCTGAACCTCACCCATGTGGACCGCGCAAACATGGCATGCGGCCGCATGGAGCATGGTGCGGACCGCACAAACCCGGCCTGCGGCCGCGCTGAGAGAATCAACCTTTGGGCTCAAGGTTTACGCGGACCGCATAACATACTGATGCGGCCACGTGGGGTATGGCGCGGACCACACAAACAGGGTGCGTGGCCGCGCTGAGCTGAAAATACAGGGGCAACTAGGGCTTTAATTACTGGGCTCAAATCTTTCATGTTTTAGCATCCTACTTTGTCCCTACTCATTTATAACATGCCCATCATTTCAAAGAGCAACAAGAACACTATAGAACTATTCTAATCATGAAAAAATGAAAATCAAAAAGAAAAATTGAAGAAGTTATGACTAGGGGAACATGTATAAAGTTTAAATTAATGCTAAGTAAAGAGTAATGGGAGAGATATGTTACCAGGAAAGCGAAGAAATTCCGTTGATATTAATACTAAGAAGGATCTCTGAAGGTGAACAGTAACTTTTAGGGCTCAGGAGTGAATTTTGGCGAAAAGTTCTACTGAAGACCCTAATGGTCTATTTATAGGAAACAAGGGGGCCCATCACTTACCGTCCAGTGCAGCCGCATGAACACGACTGCGGGCCACACTGGGGTTTAACCTTTTTACCTGAAGCTGCAGCGAAAGCACGCGGACCGCATGAAATGGGATGCGGCCGCATGAGTACTACACGGGCCGCACAAAGTGGGACGTGATCGCGTGAACACAGTTCAGAGACTTGGCAATAATTTCTTTGGCCGCTGCGGACTGCGCAAAGTGGGATTGCGGCCGCATCGGTCACTGTTCAGAGACTGTTGTTTTTGCACTGGTTCAATCGCAATTCCTGCAACATCTCACAAACCATTAGCTCAAAATTCCGAATCTACCACAGAAATCAAAAAGAAAGAAAAAGACATGGGTTGCCTCCCAAGAAGCGCCTGATTTAACGTCGCGACACGACGCATGTTACCATCAAAGTCACTTCAAATGAATGAGTGCCACCACGGTACTATCATCAAACTTTCCCAAGTAATGCTTGACACGATGCCCATTGACCCGGAAAACTTCACCATTTTTGTTTTTGAGATCAATAGCACCAAATGGGGTTACACCGATAACTTCAAATGGACCACTCCACTTAGACTTAAGCTTTCCCGGAAATAACCTCAACCGGGAGTTGAAAAGAAGAACCATGTCACCAACTTTGAATTCCTTCCCCCGGGCATACTTATCGTGAAGATACTTCATCTTGTCCTTGTACAAGGACGAGCTAGAGTAGGCATGAAATCTAAACTCGTCTAGCTCATTGAGTTGCTCAACCCGGAGATTCGCAGCGACATCCCATTCTAAGTTCAATTTTCTCAAGGCCCACATACCCTTATGCTCCAATTCCACGGGAAAATGAAAAGCTTTCCCAAACACCAACCGGTACGGAGACATACCAATCGGGGTCTTGTAAGTTATCCGATAGGCCCAAAGAGCGTCATCTAGTTTCTTCGACCAATCGGTCCTATTGGCATTGACAGTTTTGGACAGTATATTCTTGATCTCTCGGTTGGAAACCTCAACTTGGCCACTCGCTTGAGGATGATAAGGAGCGGTCACCTTGTGATTTACACCATACTTGGCAAGCAATGAATCAAATGACCGGTTGCAAAAATGAGAGCCACCATCACTAATGATAGCACGTGGAGTGCCAAACCTTGTGAAGATACTCTTTTTCAAGAATGCCACCACACTTCGAGCTTCGTTGTTGGGCAAAGCGACGACTTCGACCCATTTAGACACATAATCAACCGCTGCCAAGATATAGGTGTTCCCACAGGAACTCACGAACGACCCCATAAAGTCGATACCCCACACATCAAAAATATCTACCTCTAGAATTGTGTTGAGAGGCATCTCATCCTTTTTAGAAATCCCACCGGTTCGTTGGCATTCATCACATCTCTTGACAAAATCACCGGCATCTTTAAACAAGGAGGGCCAATAGAAACCGCAACTAAGCACCTTAGAAGCCGTCCTCACCCCACCATGATGGCCACCATAGGGAGAGGAATGACAAGCCTCCAAAATACTCAATTGTTCTTCTTCCGGGACACACCGGAGAATCACACCATCGGTGCAAATCTTGAACAAATATGTCTCATCCCAATAATAATCCAAACTATCCCGCTTGAGCTTCTTCCTTTGGTTAGAAGAGAGATCATACGGGATTATACCGGTCACAAGATAATTTGCCACATCAGCAAACCACGACATATCATGCATAGATACCGCAAGGAGTTGTTCATCCGGGAACGCATCATTGATTTCAAGGCCATCAGAAGGCCTCCCTTCTTCTTCCAAGCGAGACAAGTGGTCCGCCACTTGATTTTCACTTCCTTTGCGGTCCACAATTTCGAGATCAAACTCTTGAAGAAGAAGCACCCATCTCATCAACCTTGCTTTTGAATCTTTCTTGGTCATCAAATACCTAAGGGCGGCATGATCGGTATGGATAATTACTTTGGCCCCCATAAGGTACGGTCGGAACTTTTCCATGGCAAACATAATAGCTAGCAATTCCTTCTCGGTGACTGTATAGTTTCTTTGAGCTTCATTCATCGTCTTGCTTAAGTAGTACACCGGATGGAACATCTTGTTGATTCTTTAGCCCAATACCGCCCCTACCGCAACATCACTAGCGTCACACATGAGCTCAAATGGCAAGCTCCAATTGGGTGCGGTAATGATAGGGGTTGTTGTCAACTTGTGTTTTAGCAGCTCGAAAGCCTCCATGCACTTCTCATCAAAAACAAATTTGGCCTCCTTCTCTAACAACTTGCACAACGGATTAACTACCTTAGAGAAATCTTTGATGAACCTTCGGTAGAAACCCGCGTGCCCCAAAAAGCTCCTCACCCCTTTGATAGAAGTAGGGGGAGGTAACCTTGAAATGACTTCAATCTTTGCTTTGTCAACTTCAATACCTTTCTTTGAAATCTTATGACCCAATACAATACCCTCTTCTACCATAAAATGGCATTTTTCCCAATTGAGGACTAGGTTTGTATCTTCACATCGGGCCAACACTCGTTCCAAATTTGTCAAACATTCCTCAAAGGAGTTTCCCACCACGCTAAAATCATCCATAAAGACCTCCAATATATCTTCCACTATGTCGGTGAAAATTGCCATCATACATCGTTTAAAGGTCGCTGGGGCATTACACAATCCAAACGGCATCCTCGAAAATGCGAATGTGCCGTAGGGACATGTAAATGTCGTCTTTTCTTGATCTTCTGGGGCAATGAGAATTTGATTGTACCCCGAATACCCATCTAAAAAGCAATAGAACGACCGACCCGCAAGACGATCAAGCATTTGGTCGAGGAACGACAACGGGAAATGATCCTTTCGAGTCACCTTGTTAAGCTTTCTATAGTCCATACAAACTCTCCATCCTGTCACCGTCCGAGTAGGAATCAACTCATTGTTGGCATTGGTTACCACAGTCATCCCGCCTTTCTTCGGTACGCATTGCACCGGAGAAGTCCATGAGCTGTCAGAAATAGGATACACCACACCGGCGTCAAGCCACTTGATAACTTCCTTTTTGACCACTTCTTGCATAGCTTCGTTGAGTATCCTTTGGTGTTCAAGTGAGGGCCTCGCATCCTCCTCCAATATGATCTTATGCATGCAAAAGGCGGGGCTTATGCCCCGTATATCCGCCAATGTCCATCCAATTTCCCTCTTGCGCTTTTGTAGAACCGCCAAAGTGGCGTCAACCTGCACGTTAGTCAAACATGACGAAAGAATAACATGCAAAGTGAAATTAGGGCCCAAGTATTCATACCTGAGGTGAGGAGGAAGTGGTTTCAACTCCAACACCGGCGACTCCTCAATAGATGGCTTGGTTGGGGGAGTTTTGCGATTCTCAAGATCCAAAGATAACTTCTTAGGCTCATAAGAATACGAGCCCATACCATGCAAAGCGTTTACACATTCAACTCTCTCAGCATCATCATCAACATCCATGTTCAAGAGAACGGCTTCAAGTGGGTCTTCAACATTCACCATTGCACTTGTGTCATCCACTATCACCGCCGTGACAATGTTAACAAATGAGCACACCTCGGTGCTATTCGGTTGCCTCATAGATTTGCATGCATGGAACACCACCTTTTCATCACCAACATGGAAGGTCAACTCTCCCGCCTCGACATCCACCAAAGCCTTCCCAGTAGCTAGGAAAGGTCTTCCAAGGATAATTGGAACCTCAAAATCCACCTCACAATCCAAGATAACGAAATTGGCCGGCAATATGAACTTATCAACATGAACAAGGACGTCATCAATAATCTCCAAAGGTCGCTTCATTGACCGATCTGCCATTTGAAGCCTCATAGAAGTTGGACGAGGTTGTCCGATTCCTAAGGTCTTGAAGCCCGAATATGGCATTAAATTGATACTTGCCCCCAAGTCACAAAGGGCTTTTGCAAAGTCGGCACTTCCAATGGTACATGGGATAGTGAATGCACCGGGGTCCTCAAGTTTCGGAGCCATAGAATGTACAATTGCGCTCACTTGATGGGTCATCTTGATTGTCTCACACTCCATTGATCTCTTTTTGTAACCAAATCTTTTATGAACTTTGCGTATCCCGGCATTTGCTCTAGTGCTCCACCAAAGGCACATTGATAGTCAAACTCTTCATCATCTCAATGAATTTCTTAAATTGGTTGTCACCCTTTTGCTTGGCCAACCGTTGAGGATAGGGCGGAGGAGGTCGAGGTAAGGGTGCTCGAGCTTTGGGCACCACCGGCTCGGGCTTATCAATTACGTGTTCCCTAGACGGGTTCATGACCTCTTGTGTTTCTTCCTCAACCTCATGAACATCAATCCGCACATCAACTCTCACACTTGGTTCAACTACATATTCAACCACCAACGGTATTTCATTATCTCGTAACTCATCTTCATCCACCGTAACTTGGTTTCCTCTTGAGGCATGCAGATCACCGCCTCTTCCACTTCGTGTTGTCACTGCCATCACATGATTATTGTGCCCACCCTTGGGGTTTACTACCGTATCACTTGGTAGAGCACCCTTTGGGCGAGTATTTAAAGACTGAGAGATTTGGCCTAATTGCACTTCCAAGTTCCGGATAGATGTGTTATGCGAAGCTAATTGGGCCTCGGAATCTTGGTTCTTTTTCATCATTTTCTCGAACATACTTTAAATTCTCCCCATCTCACTTCCGAACGAACTCGGACCTTGAGAAGGAAAGGGGGTAGATTGTTTGGTTGTTGGTACATGGGGGGGCCTTTGAAAACCTTGCCCCCGGTTGCCTTGGTTCCCGCCATTGTTCCACCTTCCTTGATTGTTGTTGTTGCCCCAATTATTGTTATTACCATGCCAATTTCCTTGGTTGCCTTGATTACCCCAATTGTTGTTTTGGTTGTTGTTATTCCAATTACCTCTACCTTGTTGTTGATTGCCCTAATTACCTTGAGGACTCCATTGTTGGTTTGAAGAGTTACCTTTATTCCCTTGATAGTTGTTGACATATTGGACCTCTTCGCTTTGATCATCATAGAACCCATTTGAATAACCACCACCATTATTGTTGTTGTCATATTGTTCACAATTAGCTTGAGATTGTTGTCCTCTTTGCCTCCTTTTCAACATAGAAACACCTTCCATTGCGTTGACTTGGCGCGGGTTTTGGACTTGTTGCAATTGCGCCTTTCCCAATTGATTCATAGTTGTTGTAAGCTCGGCGATAGCTTGGCCATGATCGTGCAACTCCTTGTGCAAATGGATGACCGTGGGGTCACCTTGGGGCACGTTTGCTCGGCTTTGCCATGCCGAAGAGGTGTCGTCCATTTCATCAAGTACATCACATGCCTCTTGGTAAGAAAGTTTCATAAAGTTCCTTCCGGCCAATTGGTTCACAATGCATTGATTTGTGGTGTTGATGCCCCGATAAAAGGTTTGTTGAATCATAGCCTCGGTCATATCATTATTAGGGCACTCTTTCACCATTGTTCTATATCTTTCCCATATATCATGCAAAGGTTCCGTTGGTTCTTGCTTGAAAGCTAGAATTTCATCCCGAAGAGCTGCCATATGACTTGGAAAGAAGAACTTGGCAATAAATTTGTCCGCCAGTTCATCCCATATTGTAATAGAATGATTGGGGAGCCTTTCTAACCAATCCAATGCTTTACCCCGAAGAGAAAAGGGGAAAAGCCTCAATCTCAATGCATCCTCGGACACGTTTGTCTGCTTGCTACCCCAACATGTATCCACGAACCCCTTCAAGTGCTTGTAGGCATTTTGATCGGAGGCACCCGTGAAATAACCTATTTGCTCGAGCAAGGTCAGCATAACATTTGTGATTTGAAAGTTCCCCGCCCGGATTCGGGGAGGAACAATAACACTGGCATATCCTTGATTTGGTAAAACTCTGGGAGCCACTCTCGGCGGTGCCGGAGGAGGGTCTGGAATGTTGTTTTTCTCATTTGCGTTTATATTGACATGTCGGCCTCTCCGTGGAAGTTGAGGTAAGACCTCATCTTGTTCTAGATCCTCTACCTACTCCCCCGTTATCACATTACCGAGAGGGTCATTTGCATTAAGAGCCATTGTACCTGATTGATCGACACAAACAAAATTAGTAAACAAGAAGGAAAGAGAAGCAAAACACAATTCTAGCTACACAAATAGTCAACACCGTAAGCTCCCCGGCAACGGCGCCAAAAAGTTGATCGCGGCGAACTCAACCTTACACAACGGTAGGAGGAGCGGGCGCTAATACTTTTACCCGAATAGTGGTATCGGGGTCAATTTCCACAAGGAGCTTGGAATGGAGTTGCGTATTTGTTTAGACTAGGAATGTGTGTTTGCTCCTAATTGTACTTCTACCATTTTTGGGTTTTTGTTTAATCACTACTATTATCAACTACAAGTTTAAGCTAATTTATGCTAAAAGGGTTTGTTCTAAGTTGTGATTAATATAGAGAAAGACACTAGGATCGTGGCATCACCTAGGTGGTTAACTAATGGGTAGAGGTTACTAATAATAGATTGACATATTTGGGATCAATGTTATAACCGTGCACATTTGTACTCACTCTCACACCTCTCGGTAGAGAGAGCGATTTTGCCCAATTGACTCTCTTGAGATCAATTGGGTAGGCCAATTAGACCAAGCAACTAGGGTTCAAGTAGGGTGATTACTCTCTCGAGGTTTAACCCGTTAATTGGGACTACCATTTCTCATGGATCCACCCCAATCCCTTGTTGGGTCAATTCTGGGGTCATAGACTCTCTTTCTCAAGAAAGGTCAAGACCCACTAAGCTAGAATCAATGTTTGCAACCATCAATCCTTAATTAAACCATAAAATTAACCCAAATAACAAACACCCAATATCAATCTATCAGTAAGAAGCAACACCCATTAATTACCCACACTAGGGTTGAGCCACAACCCTAGCTAATGGGTTTAGCTAGACATAATTAAAGCAGAAAATGAAGAAATAGAAGATGAAACAACCATATTAATTAATTGCTAATGCTAAACTACAATAATCTATGATGAAACTAAGCTAAAAATGCCCAAGATAGGCCAAAACATAAGTCTCACGAGTGCAGCAGCTGTCAATTGTAAACTTGACCTAAAAATGATAAAATGTTCTATTTATAGTGGGCTGGAAAAACTGACAAAAATGACCCTGTGGGGTTAGTGCGGACCGCACAAAGATGGCACGCGGCCGCACTGGGTTGCTTGACCTCTGAATCTTGCTCTCTGAAAATGGTGATGCGGACCGCACAAAGTTGGGGTGCGGCCGCATGAAAACTGGCGTGGACCGCACAAAGTTGTTGTGCGGCCGCATGAAAGGTTTGGCAGCTTCTCTAAACTTCACTGATACGGGCCGCATGACCATAGAGTGCGGCCGCATGGGGGGGGGAGCGCGGGCCGCATGAAGTTGGACGTGGCCGCGTGGTTTGCTTCTGGAATATAATACTCTCTGAACTTATTGGACGCGACTACATAGCAAATTTGTGCGGCCGCATGAGTGAGACGCGTGCCGCATGAATTGGGACGCAGTCGCATGGGGCATGGCTTGTAAGTTCACAGTCTCTGAACTTCTATGGTGCGGCCGCATGACATGATGGTGCGGTCCGCACCAAGTTCTGGATGTCTTCACTCTACTGATCTTTGGCACTTGAGCAGGTTTCACTCCAATTTGAGCCGATCTTTGACGATTTGTCACTTTATAGCTCAAACCTGCAATCAAGCGAAATCTGTAAGCTTTATGGGACTATTTTGTAGCAATTTACACTCAAAGCGCAGACAAGTATGGGTATAAAACATGTTAAAATCCTACTTATCAATGACAAGAAATGAATTGATTTTTCGAACCGGACGTTGGTTTACCATGACTTAGGCATTGTGATGCAAGCGGCAGAGATTACCGAAATGTCCCATCGGTTCAATTTCCCAATCATTTAAGGCGCGTCAATTGCCAGTCGGCCACCAGCAACTTTGAACCGTCGACATGAAACCCATAAATAGGCCTCTTTTCCGCTCTTTCAAACTTTACTTTTAATCTCTTCTGCTCTAATCTTCAAAGCTCTTTATATTCTTCAAGCTCTTCATCTACAAATCTTCAAGTTTCAATGCTAACATTTTTTTTTAAAAACACTGAATATCCTAATCCATGTTCTTCCTTGTTCACAAAAATGGCTAAGACCTCTAAAACTGTCCCTCGTAAGGAAACCGCTTCTTCATCAAAGTCCGCCGGTGCCACAGCCGCGACGGAACATCCCCTTGTGGACTTCGCCCCGATGAAGTGTGCCACTGCTGCTAATTTTAAGGTGGAGAATACACCCTCGACACCGGGTCAATGTGAACCCATGTCGAGGTACATGTGTACGATTACCGAAAGTCTCCTCAAGAAGGTGAAAGAGGAGTGCAACTGGGTAGGCAAGGATGTAGTAATGCCTAGCCCCAAGGAATCCATCACAACTCACAAGGAGGGGTATCTGAGTGTCTAGACCTACCCCTTTACGATAAGTCCCTTAGAACCTATCATCGTTCCCTTTTGCAAGAGGTACGATGTCACTCTAGGCCAAATCCACCAGTCATTTTGGAGGATCATGATCCTCATTCGATTCTTTGTAAGCAAGATCGAGGGGCATCCTTTTACCCTCGATCACCACATGCGCCTCTATGGCCCCCGTCTTTATCGTGGAGACATGATCAAGCTTTATTGTCGAGCCACCAAACCCCCATTCTCGAGCATAGACGAGACCCGATATCAAAGTTTGATGGGCAGGTTTGTCCGAATAAAAACTTCGAATCTAATCACTGCCAAAGATATGCCATTCCTTGAAAATTGGAACATGAAACGTAAGTACTACTTTGCCTTTGAATATTTAATTTGCCTTTTTACTTCTTTCCTTCCCCTCATCTAAGTTTTTTGTGTTGCAGCTGTGGCCATTGTGCCAGAAGTGATCCCCAACCTAAGGTAATGGGTCGAGGGATTGGTGTCACAAAAAACTTATTCCGAGCGAGCTTGTATGGAGTTGTCAAGGGGCCAATGAGAGGCTCGTAACCATGGTAATCTTCTTTCCTTAGGAAGGTTTTCATTCGGGTTTTATTATTATACTTACTCCTCCTTTTCATTTTGTAGGCCTCGGGAAGGATGTGCCAATGAGGGCCCCCTCTGCTGAAGAAGAGGCACTTCTTTCCCCATCTGCCCCGAAGCAAGGCAAAGAGAAGAAAAGGAAGGAGGCTCCGAGTTCTCCATGCCCGAAAAAGAAAAGGCCGGCCAGGAGGCCTCGTAAGCCTAAGGGGAACGTCATCCACGTATCCCTGGAGTCCGTCCAACAGATAATGGACAAGACCGAAGACGAAGACGAAGAAGAAGAAAGCTCTAGATTGGTGACTCGTGTGCGAGCTAGAACCAAGGTTCAAAGAACCATTGGACATGCAAAAATTAAAGTTGCTTTGCCCCGGCCTGACGAGCCCAAGTCGAAAGGAGTTGAAGATACCTCACCTCGAGTTAGGGAGGCCACCGAGGAGGCTGTCGAGGCCGGTGCAGAAACCACGCCCGATGATTCCCGTGATGAAGGTGGAGCCCCAAAAGATTCACTTGGGGCAATGGAGATTGGAGATTTCTCCTCACTGTCTTTTTTCTCTGATATGACAATTAAGGACGCTCAGGCGATGAAGGCTCACCCCAGCGAAGAGGTCTACGGAGCAGAAGACCTTTTTGGTGGCTATTTTGCTGAAGTGGAAGATGTCACCGGTCTGGGTGACTTGGACATGCTGAGGAAGATCTCGAACGAGGCTTCCTCAAGATTTAAACTAACCAACCAATTCCTGGCCCCTAGTATCGACCCCGACCTCAAGCGGCCTTTTGTCATCTCGATCCCGGAAGATACTCAATTTGTTTTTACCCCCGTAGGGGTGCTAACTATCTTTGATGCTTGGTCACTGAGGAGGACCAATCCAAAATGGATGTAGTGGATGTTGCCTACTTGTTCAACGAGGCCCAACATGCTCGGAATTGGGTAAGTTCAAGGGCTATTATCTTTTCATGACTTTGACTTGTAGATATCTCTAAAATTTCTCCCTTTCTCGTAGGCTTTGGTATTCCATCACGAGGCCTTTCTTCGGGTCCGAGAGGAACTCAAGGCCGAGGTCCAGGGCTTTACTAAAAAGTCCAATACTTACAAGTTTCTTAGTGAGAAGCTTCAGGTAGACCTGGCGGAGGCTCGAGATACGCATACTGAGATGGCCGAGCAGGTATTCTGAGTTCTTCATGATAGTGAGGACGAGTTCGAGATAACAACTAGCAATCCTATTCTGCAGGTTCGACAGAGGCTCAAACATATCAAGGGCCTCCAAGAGCAAATAGATAAATTGTGAGCCGAAGTTGAACAGTTCAAGGGATGTATGGACATTTTGGTTGCACAAAAGGAAACCGTTCAAGTAGAGATGGATTCGGCCAAGTCAAAACTTCAATATATAAGAGAGAATGCCTCGATTCAGGAAAAGCATGTTGAGGAACTCAAGCCCAATTTAGCCAATTTGGCTAAAGAGCTCGAGGTCACCAGATTTGAAGTGGTCGCAGCCAATACTAAGGCCCGGGCTAAAGCGGCCCAATACAAAATAGATGTAAAAGCCACCCTAGACCAGGCCAAGGGCATGGTGGATCATTTGAAGTGGTAGGCTCGAAGGGAGGCTCTCGAGGGGGTCCTTACTCGAAGTTTTGATATATTTGCTGAACTCGAGATCGCCAAGGCTGAGGAAGCAAAGGCTCGAAAGCTAGCATTTCCCGATGAAGATTCCGAGAATGTGAGAGGATCTGATGGAGAAAACTTTAAGGGCGAAGAAGCTTCCTCCGAAAAGGGACGTGCTGCTTAGGCCTAGTAATTCTCGCTTTTGCTTTAAGGCCGATCGGCCTTTGTAAAGAATTTTTTGATCGGTCCATATGGCCCTTGTAAATGATTTTTGATATATAAAGATCTTTTTTCCCTTTCTGTCTTATCTTTACTTCAATTTTGTTTTATTTATGCCTTATGAAATTGCATCCATAGGTTCGAGGCTTAGGCAATTTGGACTAAAACCGAACTAGTGTCGAGTGGATGCTAGCCCGAACTCGAAGTAGGGTAACCCTTAGGCTTTAATTGAGTGAGGATGATCCCTCGAACTCAAAACAAAATATGGCCCTTAGGCTTTTGTATTAGGCCGATGTGGCCTTTGTAAAAAGAATGGCTTTTTCCCCTTTTCAGCTTAAAAAGTTTATTGTTAGTTATACAAAATTTGTTATGCCTTAGAACGAAATAAGGAATTGTTCGAGAGTTCGAACAATTTTGTATCCATTAGAGTTTTCGAAGCTTGATATTATCGAAGCCCTTTTGTTATGTTTTGTAATGCCTTAGCACGAAATAAGGAATTGTTCGAGAGTTCGAATAATTTTGTACCCATTTGGGTTCTCGAAGTTTGATATTATCGAAGCCCTTTGTAATTTTGTCGAGGGTAGCTTTTTAATCAGTTTATGAGAATATTTGAAGGCCTATTTTATTACGGATTCGGATGTCTCCGAACCGTGTTAATTTAGTCGTAGCCGTTTTATTTTGGGACTTGCCTCTTGGGCTTGTTTTCCCGTTATACTTCGAACTTGTTCAAAGTGTCAGTCCCCGAGTGGGGTGGCCGTGGCCTATAAAAAAATTGAGAGTTGCCTTTTAAGGTCTTATGATCTCGAGGATTTAATAATTCGATCTCATCTATTTTTCGGATGGCAGTCCCTGAGTGTGGGGTTAACTATTCAAACTTTAGTTGTGATCGACCCTTAAGCCTATTTACAAAATAGATCAGGAGTATGAAATTGTAAAATAAAATTTTTCTAAGGCATGATATATTTGGAAGGAAAAAATACTTCTCTTAATAGATGATTATACATGCATACATGTTTGATGTCAGGGCTCGAGCAACCTATATGGGCACGGCTCATTCGGCCGTTTGGCCCTTACAAAATTTACTCGTCGAGACCCTGCTGTCACGAAGTAATTTCCTTGCAACAAAGTTGTCATTCGAGGGTAATGCCCCCGAGTATTTGAGGTTGATTGTAAAGAAGCCACGAATATTGTTGACTCATTATAAGTTAGCACTTAGCACGATCAATGGTTGCCTTGTTAAAAACCTGACGGAAAACCCTTTTGGGTATAAACCGGTCTAAGGGAAAAAGAGTGCAATGCGTGCTTTCAGACTTAAAGTCTTCGCGTTGAGGAGTCCATTGTTGTTTCTGATTGAACACCCGCAGGAGTTAGTTTAAAATATAAATGAAAATAGAGAAGGTTGTACCTTAGGAGTAATATCGTTTTAGGTGCGATATGTTCCAATTGCTCGGTAATTGTTCGTCATTAATTATACCAAGCTTGTAGGACCCTTTTCCGGTAATTTCGAGAACCTGGTACGGTCCTTCCGAGTTTAGACCCAGCTTTCCTTCATTTGGATTTCGAGTGTTAAGGGGTGACCTTTCTTAGCACCAAGTCCCTGGTCTTAAAATATCGAATATTGGTTCTTCGATTGTAATACCTTTCGATCCGCTATTTTTGAGCGGCTAATCGGACGAGGGCAACTTCGCGTCTTTCGTCCAACAATTCTAAGCTCATATTCATGGCCTCGTTATTTGACTTTTCTGTTGTATATCGAAATCTGATGCTGGGTTCTCCGACTTCGATCGGGATTAGAGCTTTGATGCCATGAACTAATAAGAACGGTGTTGCTCTGGTGCTGGATTTCGACGTGGTGCGGTATGCCCATAGAACCTCGGGAACTATCTCTCTCCATTTCCCTTTGGTGTTGGTCAATCTCTTCTTATGGTTCTGAATGATTGTTTTATTGGTCGATTCGGCTTGTCCATTCTAGCTGGGATGATAAGGCGTTGATAGGATTATTTTGATCTTGTGATCCTCGACAAACTTAGTTACTTTGCTACCAATGAATTGTCTTCCATTGTCACACACGATCGTGGAGGATATCCCGAATCGACATATGATATGATCTCAGATGAAGTCTATGACTTCTTTTTCTCGAACCTTCTCGAAAACCTATGCTTCGACCCACTTAGAAAAATAATCAATCATAAATAAAATGAGTTGAGCCTTACCTGAGCCTACGGAAGAGGGCCGACGATGTCCATTTACTATTTCATGAACGGTGATGATAGGCTATAATTACGTATTTTAGTCGATTATTACATTCCAATTCACTGCACTTCAGTTGAGTTTGAGCTTTAAACGCTAGTGTTTTGCACTAATTGTGTGTTTTATGCATTGTAGGAGTGATTCCGATCTATGTAGATGTTATGAAATGAATTCAAGTGATTTAGAGCTTTGAATTCTGAGTAAAATCCCAAGGAATTAAGCCGAGATCGTGTTCGGGGATCAACGGATGATAGTTAAGAACGAACGAAGAATTGAGTAGGTATATTGTGCAATGTCTAGTAAAATGCACATAACTTTTCGATCAGAACTTTTTTTGATCTCCACAATATATGGTTGGAATATAATTCAAAGGGCTACAACTCTCATGTTTTACGTTTTTCCAAATTCCAAACATAACATGGTGAAGAATGCGCGACAAGTGCGTGGCCGCGCACTAGTCCCGGATGTGAGATAGAAACTGGCTAAAATCCGCGGCCGCAGATGTCCTGACAGGAAAAAGTGTCTTTTTTTGCGTAGGAGAAGGTATAATTATTTGGGCCCGACCCTACTTGGTATATATACATGGAAAAACGGTATTTTGAGCACCTTTGACATACTTTTGACATAATTTAGACCTAAGGAGGCAAGAACACACTAGGAACAACGTGGAAAATTCTTCTACTTGTTTCTCACTTCCTTCTTCCTATTTCTATTATTGGTTATGAATTCTAGTATTATATTTTTGCGTACTATTATGAATAGCTAATTTGTTATCTAGAGTTTTAATGGAACCTTTTGGATGATGAATTCTTGTTATGTTTTTATATAATTGAGCCGTTGGATTTTTCTACTTGTTCAACTACGTGTTTGTTGATGTTGATTGAATGGCCATCGATTGACTATGCCTATTTAGTGTTTACTGCTCGAGAGAGAGTGCATATTTAGGTAGTTGTTGAAAAACATCACTCCTAACATATATGAGAGATCAATACAGAGGGTTTAAAGGCGGGATTAGAGATAAGAAACCTTGGTGTAATCGTAGTGAGCGGTGAATTAGTGTCAGCTAGTGTAGTTCGAGAGAATACATCTAATAAATTGTGGTATTTGTTCGAGAGAGAATTACGACAAATAAAGTACTCATGATCGGTAGAGAATACCTAGGCGAAATTATAGAAGACACAACGGGAAGGATTCCGGCAATTGGGAAAATCATAACTCTAGACCTCCTTAATCTTGTTTCCAATATTTATCCCTGTTAATTGATAGTTTTACCTGCTTTTTAGATTTTTATTTAAATAGATAGAAATAAATATTATAATCTGTATCATTAGGAAATTGTTTGGACTTGTATTTCTTAGCGATATTGAACAACTGTAGCTAAGCATTAGTTCTCTGTGGGATTCGACTCCGGACTTTTAGACCGGATTATATTTGTAGCGACCGCTTATCGTTTTTAGGACTGGAGTTGGGCGTGATCTAATTTTGGCGCCGTTGCCGGAGAACTAACGGTGTAGCTGTACGTGTATATATTGCTAGGTTACAAGTTTGAACTTTTATTATTATTTTGTTGTATTTTATTTTTTTTATTTTTTTTACTTGTTAATTTGAGAACATGGCATCCTAGAATTTTGAAAATTTTGATGTTGGTAATTCTAAAGTTGATCTTCCTTGTGTGAATTGTGGCGAAAACCACATGGGCCAAAATATCAAAATATTCCCGAGAGCGAGTTATGTGCATCAACTCAATCTTATGTGTGGAATGTATGTGATATGTGTGATGGTCAAGATGGTCACTTTCATGGTTGTGCTTATATTTCTTATCTTCCCCCAACCCCTTACCTTGATGGTTCTACTTTTTCTTGTGAAGTTAATAGGAACAAAGAACCCAGGGATGATGACCTAAAAGAGATCAAGGATATGCTAAGGTGCCTTGTGGAACAATATAATGAAAAACAACTGCACATACAAAGGCAAGATGCTACTATTCACAGCCTGAAGGCATAAGTGAGTCAACTAGTTGAAGCATTTAATGCTCAACAAGCCAATATTGTAAATAGTAGCCAAGAAGAGTGTGACTTATATACCGAAATTGAGGTTATAACGGAGGAGAAGAGAGTAGAACACCAACAATCTAACCAACCAGAAATTGAGGATGTCGATCTTAAAGAAGTAATACTAGAGTCAACCAGGGACGTTGAGGATACACATTTAGTTGACTCTAGTGTTATAGGTGTTGAGGAGGTCGACAATCTTGAAGTTCATGTATTGGAGTGCATTGTACCTCATTCCAAACACTTCTCCGCATTATGTCCCGACGGTGAAAAGGGAATGGATCCTTATGAGCATAAAAAGAAGTCCAAGGAAGAGGTAGATGAGCCTTATAGTTTGAAATTCTCAAGGCCATCTAGGCAAGGTGACACTCCTTGGTTGAGAGCCAAAAAGTGCATGAGACTTTATCTAATTTTTGGCTCGCAAGATTTTGTACTGCCCCAAGAGAATAATCATAAGCTTGAAGCAAAACTTGGGATTCAATTCATAAGCTCAAGGTGGAGGCAGAAAGTGATTCACATCGTGCCGCGACGTTAAATCAAGCGCTTGTTGGGAACCAACCTAGCTTTACTGCTTTCTTTTGTTTTTTATTATTTTTTATTTATTATATTATTTTTTAGTGTCAATTTTTGATTTTTTTAGGAGCATGGAAAGCAAAGCTATTGGAAGGATGCAACAACAAACCAGATGGTTGGAACTAAGTGTGAGGTACCCGTACGAATGACCAAGCTTGGGAGAAGTCTGAGTACCCCATGAGCTACTAGTGTTTCGGCCTTTGGCCTATCAAGGAGTTTCTTTTACCCTCTTATAGTTATATGCACAATTTTAAGTGTGGGGTGAGGAGATTGTCTGGGTGACTTTCCATGCTATTTTAGTTGTGTTAGTTAATTGAATAATTTTCTTAAAAAAAATAAATAGAAAAGATTGAACTTTCCCTATGATGGATCTATTAGATAATTTTCTTGAGGGATTTAAGTCGAAAGGAAAAAGACAAAAAGATTTTCTTTGTAGGTAGTGTAGTAAATTTTCCTTGGTTTTTCTTTGTGCCGCGATTCTTTTCCAAGGATTTTGTTTGAACCGGGTGTAGTTAGTTTTTTTTAAGGAATAAGAGTCATTGTGATGTGTTTTGAATTAAATCAATATCTCTTGACTTTGTTATGCCTTGAGAATGATGAATACTTTGGTTGTGACACTTAGGCTCAGTTTTTGACTCTTGTAGAAGTACCTTAAATTGTATGATCTTAACTTTGATTAACTGCTTTGACTAGAGTGTCTTGATGAATCCAATCCTGAGTGAGTTATGTGCCATGTGTGTGAGCTTTGGGGTGTTATTCTGTGCATTGCATTTGATGCCTAGAACTTGCCCTGTGTGTTTGCAAAGCGAAATAGTAGTTTTGTTCAGTCTTGGAAGTGATATAGGTATTTCTTTGTTGATCCAGATATGTATATTTTACCGGCCTAATTGTTATGTATCATAGTTAACCCCTTTGAGCATGTAATAATGTTTCTTTAGCAACCACATCACAAGCCTTACCAATTTGTTTGAATTATCCATCTATTTGAACTGTTTCACCTCTCATGAACACTTGAATTATTATGAACTTCATAAAAGTTAAAGTGTGGGGTGGTTGGTTTGGCTTTTGAGTGAAACTAATGAAATAAGGAGAAAGGTACACTGTTTTGAAAAAGCAAGAGCCGTTTGAATTGAAAAAAAAGGAAAAATCATTGTATTGCTGTGGAAAAAAATATATTCCATGATAAGTGGTGACTCTTGATGTAATTGTGCTTAAAGAAGTATGGGGTAATATACATTGATGTGAAGTTGGAGTTTGGTTTGACATAAGTATGGGGTTTGAATGTTAAAGTATATGTATTAAAGTGCTTAGGGAGGTGTAGTCACTCTTATATCTAAATGTATCTTACCCGTCCCGTAGCCTACATTACAACCAAATAAAGTCCTACTTGATCCTAAACTGAATGAGATCGATTAGTAGAGTAGTACACTACGGGCAAGCCTATGGTGCATCTTTTGTGTCATATGAATGTTATTTCTGAGAGTGAGTGAATTCTTTCTATCTTGAGTTATAACTGTTCTTAAATTTTATTGTGTGGAACTACTCTCTTTATTGTATAAGGGAACTTGATTCATGAAGGAAAGGTAATCCTTGACCTCTATGTTAGAGTAAGTGGGTGAGTTGTGAATAATGCGTGGTACTTGTGAGTCACATCTTCAGGTGAAGATGTTACGATTTTGTGCTTAGTCTATTTTAAATATTCTTGGTATGATGAGTTAGGAGAATTGTTTAAAAAGGTCGTGTCTATATAAAGTGTAGTTTGATTGCTCGAGGATGAGCAATGGTTTAAGTGTGGGGTGTTGATGATAGTCTATAATTACGTATTTTAGTTGATCATTACATTCTAATTCACTGCACTTCAGTTGAGTTTGAGCTTTAATCGCTAGTGTTTTGCACTAATTATGTGTTTATGCCTTGTAGGGGTGATTCAGAGCTATGTAGATGTTATGGAATTAATTCAAGTGATTTAGATCTTTGAAATCTGAGTAAAAGCCCAATTAATTAAGTCGAGATCGTGTTCGGAGATCAACGGATGATAGTTAAGAATGAACGAAGAATCGAGTAGGCATATTGTGCACTGTCTAGTACAATGCACATAACTTTTCTCTCATAACTCCATTTTATCTCCAAAATATATGGTTGGAAATCTAATTAAAAGGAATACAACTTTCATGTTTTACATTTTTCCAAATTCCAAATAGAACAGGGTGAAAAATGCGCTAGAAGTGCACGGCCACGCACTGGCCTCGGGTGTGAGGCAAAAACTGGCCAAAATCCCCCCCTCCCCCCACCCCCACGTCCTGATGGGGAAAAGTGTCCTTTTTCATATAGGAGAAGGTATAATTGTTTGGTACCGACTCTACTTGGTATATATACATGGAAAAACGGTATTTTGAGCACCTTTGACATACTTTTGACATAATTTAGATGTAAGGAGGCAAGAACACACTAGGAGCAAGGTTGAGAATTCTTCTACAAGTTTCTCACTTCCTTCTTCCTATTTCTATTATTGGTTATCAATTCTAGTATTGTATTTTTGCATACTATTATGAATATCTAATTTGTTATCTAGGGTTTTGATGGATCCTTTTGGAGGATGAATTCTTGTTATATTTTTATATAATTGAGCCGTTGGATTTCTCTACTTGTTTAACTACATGTCTGTTGCTGTTGATTGAATCGAAACCGATTGATTTAGTGTGTATTGCTCAAGAGAGAGAGAGTACATATTTAGGTAGTTGTTGAACAATATCACTCCTAACATATGTGAGAGATCAATACGGAGGTTTTAAAGGCGGGATTAGAGATAACAAAACCTTGGTGCAATCGTAGTGAGCGGTGAATTAGTGTTAGCTAGTGTAGTTCGAGAGAATACATCCAGTAAATTGTGGTAGTTACTCGAGAGAGAATTATGACAACCAAAGTACTCACTTTCGGTAGAGAATACTTAGGTGAAATTATAGAAGACACAACGGGAAGGATTCCGACAATTGGAAAAATCATAAATCTAGACCTGCTTAATCTTGTTTCTAATCTTTATCCCTGTTAATTGATAGTTTAATACTTTTTAAATTTTTAGTTAAATAGATAGAAATAAATATTATAATCTTTAACATTAGGATCCCGAGGTATGTGTTGTAAGGTCCACTCTTTAAATCGATGAAAAGTTACCTGTAGCTTGTCCAAGTATCTCTGCATTCGATCTTATCCAACTTTGAAAGTTCTGTTGACTTGGTTTACTACAAGTAGGGAATCACATTTGGCCTCGATGACCTCTGCTCCCAAACTTTTAGCCAGCTCAAGACCTTCAAGCATGGCCTCATACTCGGCCTCATTATTAATTAACTTAGAAGTTTTTATAGATCGTCTAATTATGTTACCCGTGGGCGGCTTCACAATGATGCCTAACCCGAACCCTTTCACATTCAAAGTGCCGTCTATGAAGAGGGTCCATACCCTCGATGATGTACCCGATTGTAATAATAGTTCGTTTTTTACTCGGGCACGAGGGCTGGCATGAAGTCGTCCATGAAGTCTGCCAAGATTTGAGACTTGATGGCCGTTCGGGGTTGATATTCGATATCATACCCATAGATCTCGATGGCCCATTTGGCCAGTCGACCTGAAAGTTTGGGTTTGTGCAAAATATTGCGAAGGGTATAGGTAGTTACAACACAAATTGGGTGACATTGGAAATATAGTTTTAATTTCCTAGAGGCGCTTATTAAAGCAAAAGCTAATTTTTCTAAGTGTGGGTATCAGGTCACCTAAAGTCCGACTAACATAGTAAACAGGGAATTGCATACCTTAATCTTCTCAAACTAGGACCCCACTTACTGCTATTTCCGAGACTGCTAAGTATAAGTAGAGTTGCTCGTCCGCTTTCGGGATGTGAAGCAATGGCGGTCTCGATAGGTATCATTTCAGTTATTCCAAGGCCTGCTGACATTTTGGGGTCCATCAAAATTGTTCTTCTTCCTAAGCAGCGAGAAGAATCGGTGTATCCGGTCTGAGGACCTCAAAATAAATCGCCCCAGGGCGGCTATGCTCCCGGTTAGCCTCTTCATAGTCTTTACATTATCTACGACCTTGATATCCTCGATAGCTTTGATTTTATCGGGATTGATCTCGATTGGACACCATGAAGTCGAGAAACTTACCCGATCCAACCCCGAATGTGCACTTTTCTGAGTTGAGCTTCATATTATACTTCCTAAGTATATCGAAGGTTTCGTACAAATGCTTTAAATGGTCCTCTGCTTGCAGGGACTTAACTAGCATATCATCAATATAAACTTCCACAGATTTCCCTATTGTTCTTTGAACATTCGATTGACTAGGCGTTAATAAGTTGCACTAGTGTTTTTTAGTCCGAACGATACGTTATACTAATAGGTGTTGTATCTAGTGATAAACGAAGTCTTTTTCTAATTTTCTGGGTTCATCTGTATTTGATTGTACCCGGAGTAGGCATCGAGAAAACTGAGAATTTTGTGGACGATCGTGGCATTGATCATGCGATTGATATTTGGCAAAGGAAAAGAATACTTAGGGCAGGCCTTGTTCAAGTCGTTATATTCTATGCACATTCTAAGTTTATTTCCCTTCTTAGGGACCACCACTACGTCTGCTAACCATTCAGGATATTTTACTTTCGGGATGAACCCTATTTTGAGAAGTTTAGTTAACTCGTCCTTGATGAATGCATGCTTAACCTTGGACTGGGGCCTTCTATTTTGCTTTACTGGATGGAACTTCGGGTCTAAGCTCAGTTGATAGGTAGTGATCTATAATGGGATCCCTATCATATCGAGATGGGACCAAGCAAAGCAATTCATGTTAGCTGTAAGGAAATGAATAAGTTTATTCCTGAGCTCGGGGGTTAGCCCCGTACCCAGGTATACCTTTCGTTCTAGCTGATATTCGGTCAGTGTGATTTGTTCCAGCTCTTCGATCGTTGATTTGGTGGCATCAGAGTCATGGGGAACTATGAAAGATCGAGGTATCCCATAGTCATCGCCCTCATCGGTCTCCCGCTTCTCTAGTTGGGTCGAGGATGGCGTCTATGGTTGCTATTTAGCCTCTTGTTTTCCCTTTGAGTCTGATCCCTTTGTTGAAGAAAGTGCTGACACCAATATTACTTCGTCAATTGCAACATCTCCTTAGCAGCATGCTGTTCCCCATACACTGTTTTGACTCTTTCAGATGTCGGGAACTTTAGAATTTGGTGAAGGGTCGAGGGTACTGCCCTCATGTTATGGATCCAAGGCCTTCTGAGAAGAGCGTTGTATCTCATGTCACCCTTGATTGCTTGGAACTTTGTTTCTTCGATGGTCCCGGCCACATTTACTGGAAAAATAATCTCACCTTTGGCAGTTTCGCTTGCCATATTGAAACCGTTAAGTACTTGGGTTGCAGGCACAATTTAATCTTGTAGGCCAAGCTGCTCTACGACCCTTGATCGAATAATGTTGTCCGAGCTACCTGGATCAACCAAAACACGTTTAACTTGAATTTTATTCATAAGGACAGAGATAACCAGTGCGTCGTTATGAGGTTGTTTGATTCCTTCTGTATCCTCGTCGTTGAAATACAAGGTCTCTTCTAGTAAGTAGTCCCATGTTCGTTTTTCCCTTGTGATCGTCACCTTGGTGAACGTAAATACCGGTACTTGAGGAATGTTGACACCTCCAACGATCATGGGAATCACGTGTTGCGGCTTCTCTTACTCATTCTTCCTATTTGAATCTCTGTTTTTCAAGTGATTCTTAGCCCGCTCACTTAAGAATTCTCGAAGGTGACCCCCATTGAACAATCGGGCTACTTCCTCCCTTAGCTGCCTGCAATCTTCTATTTTATGGCCATGGGTACCATGATACTTGCATATTTGATTTGGATTTCTCTGGCCCGGATCGATCTGCATAGGTCGACCTGGTATCTTTGATACGTCCAATGGCTGATACTATGGTGGAAGCATCCACGTTGAAGTTATATTCTGACAATCGAGGTGCTTCTTTGGTCCTGACATCCCTATCGAAACCACTTTTTCTCGTGAGTCCTCGGGAGCTCTATCCCCGATCATTCCTTCTATCATTCCGAACAGGGTTACGCCCATGCCTGTTATTTCTTCGATCTCCACCGTATGGCTGATATCGGTCTCTGTTCGATCGTGGTTCCCAGTCGACGTCCCTTTTAACTCTGTCCATGGGCCTGTTAGAATAAATCGAACCGATCAGAGCCCCTAGTTGATCATCCTCGACCCTGATCTTCGACTGATACCGATTATGTACATCGGCCCAAGTGATAGTTGGATATTCGATCAAATTATGTTTCAACTATTGTGAAGCTACAGAACTTCGAGCATTGAGACCTTGAGTAAAAGCTTGAACAACCCAATCATTGATGACCGATGGCAAATTGATCGCAGCAGACTCAACCTAAGGATGAGTGGGGGCTAATACTTTTACCCAATAGCGATATCGGGGTCGATTTTCCACAGGGAACTTCATATTGGAGTCGAGTATTTGTATAGTCTAGGATAGTGTTTTAGCTCATAATTGATCTTCTAACATTTTTGGTTTTCTTTTGTTTAAGAGCTACAATTTATCAACTACAGTTGTAAAACTAGGTTATGCTAAAATTATGATTCTAAATTGTATGCAAGATAGATAAAAGCACTAGGGATGCAGCATTTACCTAGGTGGTCCACTAACGGGTAGAAATTCCTAATGCAAGAATGACGAATATGGGGCTTATGCTATAACCGTTGCACCTTTTACACCCACTCTCACACCTCTCGGTAGAGAGAGTGATTTTGCCCAATTGACTCTCTCGAGACCAATTGGGTAGGCTAATTTTCCCAAGCAACTTATGGTTCAAGTTGGGTAATTACTCTCTCGAGGTTTAACCTGTTAATTGGGACTACCATTCTCATGGGTCCATCCCGATTCCTTGTTGGAGTTAATCTTGAGGTCATAGACTCTCTTTCTCAAGAAGAGTCAAGACCCACTAAGCTAGACTTAGTGTTTGCAACCACCAAATCTTAGTGAAAACTTAAGATTAATCCAAATAGCAAACACCCAACATCATTCATGCACTAAACAATCACACCCATCAATTTCCCACACTAGGGTTGAGCCACAACCCTAGCTAATGGGTTTAGCTAGACATAGTAGTAACAAAAATCAAAGAAATAATAGATGAAATTGACATAATAGTTAACTACAATGTTAATCTACTTGATTCCACTTTAAAACTAGAAGAAATGGCCCAAAATAGGATGATAATAGGGTAACACAAGTTCAGCTGCTCTCTGCTCTCGAACCGCCTTTCAAAAACTGCTGCTAAAAAGTAAAATGTTCTATTTATACTACACAGGAAAAACCGGAAAAAATACCCCTGAGGGTATGGCGCGGACCGCGCACAAATGACGCGCGGCCGCGTAGGGCTCTGGGTCTTCATTACTTGCATCTGGTACTGGGGGGCGCGGACCGCACAAAAGTGACGTGCGGCCGCATGAACTTCATCCACGCGGACCGCACTGATTAGGTGCGCGGTCGCATGGGCTTTTGTCTCGAGTGATTGCTTCTCTGATTCTCTTAGGCGCGGACCACACAAAAAGGGACGTGGACCGCGCAACTTATCTTAAAAATATCATGGCCTCTGAACTTTCCTGCGCGGCCGCGTGGCAAAACAGTGCGGTTCGCGCAGGTTGAACTTGGATATGCCCAGCTTCTGAACTCTCCTGCGCGGTCGCGTGACAGAACAGTGCGGACCGCGCAGGGCCTTTTGATCCCCCCTTTCAGTTGTCTCTTGACACTTGGCATATTTCACTCCTTTTTGAGCCGATCTTTAGTATTTGTCATCTTGTCGCTCAAACCTGCAATCAAGTGTCATTTGTAAGCATTTTGGGACTATTATATGGCAATAAATGCACAAAGCTCAGGTAAGAATGGGTATAAAAAACATGCAGAAATCGCAGTTATCAACTCTCCCAAACTTAAACCTTTGCTTGTCCTCAAGCAAATAAAATGAGACCTACCCCTCAATGGAAAACAACCAAGTAATTCCTGTTTATCCTAAAGTAACCTCAGCAGGCATCAATTGGGACTAGCAACTGCCCTCAATGCAAATGCATCCTCAACATATTTAAACTTGCAAACTTGTGGATCAAGTGCGACACAAGAGCATCAAGAGTTGACACATTTCATCACGGAACCTTTCTCAATTTCTTTGGTCATCATGGAACCCAAACTCACACATCCTTGACTTTCCCTGAGTGAATCTCACCTATTAGGGTATTTGCACACAAATCGAGATGAATGGATTTCTCTCTCGTCTCTCACAAAGAAGAGGCCCTGAGTCCGGCTCTAAGTACCATATGCTTGCCCCTTATGTAAGTATCCACTAATGTAGGCTTCCCTCAACTCAAGATCATATAGGGCTTTTGAGGAGTCATTGTGAAGGCTTTTGGTAAAGGTAGGACGTGTTTTTGTTCAAATGGGTTTAATCTTCCCTTAAGCCCTTCTTTTGATTTATTTTGGCACACTTTCTTGACTCAATTGAGTAGTTCACTTCTTTCAAGGGGTTAGAGGGACACATTGTCACTCTTTCTTTTGCAATTCAAATCCTTTCTCCTTTTTATCACTTTTCTACACCTTTTTCACTTCTTTTTGTCGTCCTTGGATTCCCGTTTTGGTTTTTATTCATTTTTGTCTTTCTTTTTGTCTTTTTCTCTTTTTCATTGCCTTCCTTTTCTTTTGCTTTTGCATCTTTTTTAGCACATTGATGCCCTTCCTGTCTCTCCCCCACAAACTTAGACATTTTCCATTTACTCAAGGGAAGATTTGGGTGCCAAGAGGGGGTTTCGTTAGGAACAGGTATAGGTTTTTAGCTTGGTTCATAAACGAAAAAGATTTAAGGCTCAAAAGGGTTGAACTAGGGATTATTTCATTGGTAGGTCATGAAAAGTGTTCAAATTTTGCATTTTGGATCAAGGAGAGCCTATACTCACGTCTCAAGTCAAGTTCTACCTATGATTTCGCCTCAACAAACATTCAGGGCAAGTTCTAGACCATCGGCTCGGTACTTGGGCTCGCGATTCGAATTCTCAACACACACACTCAAGGGTTGCCTAAGACGGAGTCGAGGGCCCACAACAACCTTAGATATGATTCAAGCTCCCCATGGCCCAAAATGACCACGTGATGATTATTTGGTCAACACAAGAGTCTCAAGGCCACAACTTTCACCATCCTAAACACAACATAATGTCTTCGACCATAGGATCAAAGGCAAATGTGTTAGGCCCAAGTGAGTCTTTGCCTGAGGTATCCTTAACTACAAAAACTTGAAAATTAAAAAAGAAAAAGAAAAGAAAAATCAAAAAACAGACTCAAACCCTTAAGAAGGTTGTCACACCATCTATCATTGGGAAGAGCCACCCGGTTCGCACAATATCTACCCTTGGAAAAAACCGTGGCATTAAGAAAACCAAGGGCTTATTGCAAACGCCAAAACAAAACACAAAGGCTACGAGCCTAACTTTGCAACTAAAACGAAAATAGAAAATCAAGATGAAAACCTAATGAATATGTACAAACGGGGAGTAGAATATACAACCAGGGGGAAATGAATATATACATAAACTCTGGAGATCATCTAGAATGAACAGTTATACACAAACCATCTATCCACTACTAATGTATAGAAATTAAAAGAAGGTAAAATAATATATACAGTCATCCTGACAGTTAATCCAAATATTAGGGCCACACCCCCATGAATAAGAGCTAGCATTGCCCCCAATGCTAACTACCAAATAAGACATCAAAAATAAAAAATAAGCAAAGGATATAGAGCGGCCCCTCAAGCCTCATCAAACTGGTCCCCAGCCTGCTGCTGCTGTGCTGCTGGGACAGGTGTCTGCTCATGATCCTGCTCATCAACTGGTGGAACTGAAGAGGTCTCAACATCTGCTGTACTAGACGGGGGAGCCACCTCAATCACTATTCCCTCTGTATTAGGGAGCTTCCTCTTCTTCCTTGGCCTATCCTCCTCTGCCTATGGTTGCTCTTTTGCTGGCTCTCCAGCTAGATCTCCAAATAATAAGTCGAATGGCATCTGATCCGCTAGCAGCTTGTCCACATCCCCTCTCAACTGTGTAACTGACTCCTTGGAAGCTTTCTGTTTCCTTAGCTTTTTGTGCTCCCGAGCCAATTTTTCCAAAGCTTTTCCATGTTCCCCAACCACCTTGGTCAAGGTATCCTGTGTTTCCATCATCTTTTCCTGGTTGGCCAGGATCTTTTTCAAAACATCCTCAATGGCGGAGGGAATCTCTACAGTAGCTGGTGCTCTCTGTGCCTGCACAACAGTGGTCAAAGAAGATAACTTGGATGTCACAACTGACATCCAGTTGTTTAAACTGGCAAGGGAGTGTGCGAGTTGGTTGGCAGTGAACGGGTGAGTCTTTGATGAAGGAATCACCGGATCAGATGCAACTGATGGACCAGCTGTGGAGGAAGGACCTGGGGGAAGTGTCTCATCAGGAGTAGGGTCAGAGGGCTGCTCTGTCGCAACTGGCTCTTCAGACTGGCCAGGTGCGGAGAAGGTAGAAGCTGGAGTTTTATTTCCTCTCTTTGGGTTGTTTGGACCCAACTGATCATACCATGAGTAGGGGGCCACTGGAGGTACTGTAACATCATATCTTTTCTTCTTCACTTTCAACGCTCTGAAGTAAAGGGGGAGTGTGTTCGGAAAGGGGAAGTTTGTTTTTGTTTCGTTCCCGACTTGATAAATCACCCTCGACATTATGTTTCCCACATTCAGAGGGAAGCCCGCCATGATAGCTGCCACCAAGACAGCCCGAGGAAGGGGGACGGAGTGATCGTGTGTAGACGAGTCAAGTCGACTACACACGAAGGTTAACCACCCTTTTGCTTCAAAGTTGAGGGTGTTCCGCAAAATCTTTTCCTGTGCCTTCAACCACACAGGGACTGTACCTGGAGCTGCTAAATGCTCGACCAACCACGGACGAACCTCCTCTTTTAATGCTAGCTTCTCAAGATATTGAGACTCGTCCTCATCTGCAAACCCCAAAAAGTCATTCAGCGACTTCCCATCAAAGACTACTATCTTGTCCCTCACTTTTGTTGCTTTGGAGTTCCGAACTGTGTGGTGAACATTGCAATAAAACTCCTTCACCATATGCTCGTTTGCAAATTCGACTCTCTCTTTGAAGAATCCCCAACCCTCTCTAGTGCGAAATTGTGCTTGCACGTGAGGGTTGAGTGGGACAAGATCGACGTCTATGAACCGCCTTTCCGGAATCAACTTTCTCTTCGGCCACCATTCCCTGAATTTGTGGAAAGCGACCTCGCTGACAAACCTATCCTCCCATGCTTCTGTTTCCTGGTTCTCTCTATACCTCCAACCTGTGGTTCACCCCCTTCGGCATATCCTCCACTATCCCCTGATATTGAAGCTGTGGGAGACGTGGAGTAAGTGCTCCCCTTGTCTTTTTCTGCTCCGGACTCATCAGATGAGTCCGAGATAACATAGACCGGCTCCTTGGAAGAGGCTATATCATCATGATTCGGGGAAGGAGGGTCACAGAGTTGGAATGAAGTGGACATTGTATTGGAGAAGACTCCGAGGTAATGCTCCGTGACGGAGCATACTCACTCCCCGTGGAGTGAGATGCGGCTTTATCTGCTTCCCTGGTCTTAGGATTTAGCTTTACAATTCCTTTTCCCCTTCCCCCACGGGAGGAACCACCTCTCCCGGATTGTATTTGTTTCCCCGTTCGCTTCTTAGCCACATATTTTTGAACCATTGTCTGCAAGGAAGACATGTCTAGCATTGTTAGTAAAAGCACATGATATGAAATGGACAATTCAATTGAATGAAAGAATTGCAGACACAGTTTCACAGACAGAGGAACGCGGACCGCACCAAAAGGCACGCGGTCCGCGCAGTTTACTGATTCACACAATGGTTTCTCTGAATGAACCGACGCGGTCCGCACTGTTTTGTGTTGCGGCCGCGTAGCTTCAGTGCGGACCGCACAGAAATGGACGCGGACCGCACAAGTGAACTGCCAAAATGGTGACTTCTCTGAACTTTTCACACGCGGTCCGCACTGTTTTGGACCGCGGCCGCACTGGACTCACGCGGACCCCATAGAAATGGACGCGGACCGCGCAAAAATGCTGTGCGGCCGCATAGGGCAGATTTAACTGAGGCAGAAAAAAAAATTCTCTTTAAGTCCCATTTTGATCGGAATTTGACCCCTCAGTGTCCCTACTCAATTAATTACATGGATTTATGCCCCTAAGTCTCACTAAACAATAGAAATCCAAACTAACAGTCATTAAGAAGAAAAAATGAAAATAAGAAGTTATACTAGTAGAGAGTAATGAGAAGAAACAAAAAATTAGGCTATGTGTGAAATGAACAAGATTTGTTACTAGGGATTAGTGAAAAATCGACTAAATGAGCAGGGAGTGCGGATGAACAGTGAAAATTTAGAGCTCCAGATGAAAATTTACGAAAAGGTTCAAATGAGGCCCAAGGCTTCTATTTATAGAAAAACCCTGGGGCTTTCAGCTTACCTACCAGCTCGGCCGCACAAAAATGGCCGCGGTCCGCGCTGGTTTTCTTTTAGTCACATTTTGACTACTCAGCCCACGCGGACCACACTGCTTTGATGCGCGGCCGCGTGGGAGTTTATCAGAGACTTGGTAATTCCAGCTTCTCACATGCGGACCGCACAGAAAGGGATGCGGTCCGCGTTGAATTTTTTTCTGAGGATGAACTCACTGCTGCTCAAGCCCACGCGGACCGCACTACTTTGATGTGCGGCCGCGTGGGGCAATTTCCATGGACTGATCATTTCTTTTGTACTTTTTCCCTGCACTGGTTCAACATAATCCCTGCAACACTTCACAAATTATCAGCTCAAAAATCCTACTCTACAACAGAAAAACAAATAAAAGGAAAAAGACATGGGTTGTCTCCCACGAAGCGCCTAATTTAACGTCGCGACACGACGCATGTTACCATCACAGTCATTTCAAATGAATGCGCGCCACCACGTGGCTGTCATCAATCTTTCTCAAATAATGCTTGACGCGATGCCCATTGACTCGGAAGACTTCACCCTTTTTATTTTTGAGATCAATGGCACCAAAGGGAGTTATCCCAACCACTTCAAAAGGGCCGCTCCACTTGGACTTCAACTTGCCCGGAAATAACCTCAACCGGGAATTGAAAAGAAGAACCATATCACCCACTTTGAATTCCTTCCCTCTGGCATACTTGTCATGAAGGTACTTCATCTTGTCCTTATACAAGGACGAGCTGGAGTAAGCATGAAACCTAAACTCATCAAGTTCATTCAATTGCTCCACCCGAAGATTTGCAGCTACATCCCATTCTAAGTTTAACTTTTTCAGCGCCCACATAGCTTTATGTTCCAATTCTACCGGAAGATGACAAGCCTTCCCAAACACCAACCGATACGGCGACATACCAATCGGCGTCTTGAAAGCTGTACGATAAGCCCAAAGAGCATCATCCAATTTCTTCGACCAGTCAGTCCTATTTGCATTGACAGTTTTGGATAAAATACTCTTAATCTCACGGTTGGACACCTCAACTTGGCCACTCGCTTGAGGATGATAAGGAGTGGTTACCTTGTGATTTACCCCATACTTGGCTAGTAGAGAGTCAAAAGCCCGGTTGCAAAAATGAGAACCCCCGTCACTAATTATGGCACGTGGAGTGCCAAACCTCGTGAAGATACTCTTTTTCAAAAATGCCACCACACTTCGAGCTTCATTATTTGGCAAAGCTATGGCCTCAACCCATTTCGACACATAGTCAACCGCTACCAAGATGTAAGTGTTGCCACAGGAACTTACAAATGGTCCCATAAAGTCTATCCCCCAAACATCAAAGATGTCAACCTCTAGAATTGTGTTAAGGGGCATCTCATCTTTCTTCGAAATCCATCCGGCACGTTGGCATTCATCACATATTTTCACAAAGTCACTGGCATCCTTGAACAACAAAGGCCAATAGAAACCACAGCTCAACACTTTAGACGTCGTCCTTGCCCCGCCATGATGGCCACCATATGGCGAAGAGTGACAAGCTTCCACAATACTCAGTTGCTCTTCTTTAGGAACACACCGGTGAATTACACCATCGGTGCAGATTTTAAAAAGATACGGCTCATCCCAATAGTAATCCAAGCAATCCCGCTTGAGCTTCTTCCTTTGGTTAGAAGAGAGCTCATACGGAACCACACCGGTAACAAGGTAATTGGCAATGTCGGCAAACCATGGCATGTCTAGCATTGAAACCGAGAGGAGTTGCTCATCCGGAAAAGCATCATTTATCTCAAGGCCGTCCAAAGGCCTCCCTTCCTCCTCCAATCGAGACAAGTGGTCCGCCACTTGGTTTTCACTACCTTTTCTATCAATGATCTCCAAATCAAATTCTTGAAGAAGAAGCACCCATCTCATTAACCTCGCTTTAGAATCTTTCTTCGTCATCAAATACCTAAGGGCGGCGTGATCGGTATGAATAATCACTTTGGCCCCCATAAGGTATGGGCGAAACTTCTCCATGGCAAAAACAATGGCAAGCAATTCCTTTTCGGTGACCGTATAGTTCCTTTGAGCTTCATTCATTGTCTTACTTGCGTAGTACACCGGATGGAACATCTTGTTGATTCTTTGGCCCAAGACCGCCCCCACCGCAACATCACTAGCGTCGCACATGAGCTCAAAGGGCAAGCTCCAATTTGGTGCGGTAATAATGGGGGTAGTCGTCAACTTTTGCTTTAGAAGCTCGAAAGCCTCCATACATTTCTCATCAAACACATATTTGGCATCTTTCTCAAGCAATTTACACAACGGGTTAACTACCTTAGAGAAGTCTTTGATGAATCTTCGGTAGAAACCCGCGTGTCCAAGAAAACTCCTCACCCCTTTGACAGAAGTAGGGGGAGGGAGCTTCGAGATAACCTCAATTTTCGCTTTATCAACCTCAATCCCTCTTTTTGAAATTTTGTGACCCAACACAATGCCTTCTTCTACCATAAAATGGCATTTCTCCCAATTGAGAACCAAGTTTGTGTCTTCGCATCGGGCCAATACACGATCCAAGTTTTGCAAGCAATCACCGAAAGAGTCCCCGACCACACTAAAATCATCCATGAAGACCTCCAAAATGTCTTCCACCATATCGGTGAAGATTGCCATCATACATCGTTGGAAAGTCGCGGGTGCATTACATAACCCAAATGGCATTCGAGAGAAGGCGAATGTGCCATAAGGACATGTGAAAGTTGTCTTTTTTTGGTCTTCCGGGGCAATGAGAATTTGGTTATAGCCTGAATACCCATACAGAAAACAATAGAAAGCCCGGCCTGCAAGTCGATCAAGCATTTGGTCCAAGAACGACAATGGGAAATGATCCTTTCTAGTCACCTTGTTCAACTTCCGGTAGTCCATGCATACCCTCCAACCCGTCACAGTGCGAGTCGGAATAAGTTCATTATTGTCATTAGTCACCACAATCATTCCTCCCTTCTTTGGCACACATTGTATTGGAGAAGTCCACGAACTATTAGAAATTGGATACACCACACCGGCGTCAAGCCACTTGATGACTTCCTTTTTAACCACCTCTTGCATGGCTTCATTGAGTCTCCTTTGATGTTCAAGAGACGGCCTAGCATCATCCTCCAATATTATCTTGTGCATGCAAAACACGAGGCTAATACCCCGAATATCCGCCAAGGTCCATCCAATTGCCCGCTTGCGCTTTTGAAGAACCGCCAAAGTGGCTTCAACCTGCACGTTAGTCAAGCAAGAAGAAAGTATAACCGGCAAAGTAAAATTAGGACCAAGAAATTCATACCTGAGGTGAGGAGGAAGTGGTTTCAACTCCAACACCGGTGGCTCCTCAATAGATGGTTTGGTAGGAGGAGTTTTGTGATTTTCAAGATCAAGAGATAACTTCCTCGGTTCATAAGAATATGAGCCCATGCCATGTAATGCATTCACACACTCCACCCTTCTATCATCATCATCAACATCCATGTTCAATAGCACGACCTCAAGTGGGTCCTCAACATTAGCCATAGCGCTTGTGTCATCCACTATCACTGTCGTGACAATGTCAACAATCGAGCACGCCTCGTTGCTATTTGGTTGCCTCATTGATTTGCATACGTGGAACACCACCTTTTCATCATCAATACAGAAGGTCAATTCTCCCGCTTCCACATCAACCAAGGCCTTTCCCGTAGCTAGGAAGGGCCTCCCATGAATGATAGGCACCTCAAAATCCACTTCGAAATCCAAGATCACGAAATCGGCTGGCAATATGAACTTATCAACACGAACAAGGACATCATCAATAATTCCCAAAGGCCGCTTCATTGATCGGTCCGCCATTTGAAGCCTCATAGAGGTTGGACGAGGTTGTCCGATTCCCAAGGTCTTGAAGACCGAATATGGCATTAAATTGATACTTGCCCCCAAGTCGCAAAGGGCTTTTGCAAAGTCGGCACTTCCAATGGTACATGGGATAGTGAATGCGCCGGGATCCTCAAGTTTTGGAGCCATAGAATGCACAATTGCGCTCACTTGATGGGTCATCTTGATTGTCTCACACTCCATTGATCTCTTTTTTGTAACCAAATCTTTCATGAACTTTGCGTATCCCGGCATTTGCTCGAGTGCCTCCACCAAAGGCACGTTGATAGTCAAACTCTTCATCATTTCAATGAATTTCTTAAATTGGTTGTCACCCTTTTGCTTGGCCAACCATTGAGGGTAGGGCGGAGGAGGTCTAGGCAAGGGTGCCTTGGCTTTTGGCACCTCCGGTTCGGGCATATCAATGACGTGTTCCCTAGACGGGTTCACGGCCTCTTGAGTCTCCTCCTCACCCTCATCAATTGCAATTCTCCCATCATCATTTGCACTTGGTTCGACAACATCCTCAACTACCAATGGGATCTCATCATTTTGCAACTCATCTTCATCTACCGGAACTCGGTTATCTCTTGAGGCATGCACATCACCGCCTCTTCCACTTCGTGTTGTCACTTCCATCACATGATTGTTGTGCCCTCCCTTGGGGTTTACTACCGTGTCACTTGGTAGAGCACCCTTTGGGCGAGTATTTAAAGATTGAGAGATTTGGCCTAATTGCACTTCCAAGTTCCTGATAGATGTGTTATGCGAAGCTAATTGGGCCTCGGAATCTTGACTTTTTTTCATCATTTGTTCGAACATGCTCTCTATTCGACTCATGTCATTTCCCGACGAACTCGACCCTTAAGATTTGAACGGAAGCGGGTTATTGGGCTGTTGATACATTGGGGGCCTTTGATAGCCTTGCCCCCTATTACCTTGACCACCATTGTTGTTGTTCCAATTGTTGTTCCCGCTCCAATTTCCTTGATTCCCAGAATTATTGTTCCCCCAATTGCCTCCTTGATTGTTGTTGTAATTCCAATTGCCGCCTTGTTGATTTCCCCAATTACCTTGGGGTCTCCATTGCTGATTCCCTTGGTTGCCTCTATTCCCTTGGTAGTTGTTGACATATTGGACTTCCTCAGTTTGGTCATCAAAACCTTCATTCGAATACCCACCACCATCATTGTTGTTGTCATATTGTTCACAATTACCTTGAGGTTGTTGTCCTCTTTGCCTCCTTTTCAACATAGAAACACATTCCATTGCATTGCATTGGACTTGGCGCGGGTCGTTGTAGTATAGTGGTAAGTATTCCCGCCTGTCACGCGGGTGACCCGGGTTCGATTCCCGGCAACGACGCCAAAAAGTGATTGCAGCAGACTCAACCTAAGAATGAGTGGGCGCTAATACTTTTACCCAATAGCGATATCGGGGTCGATTTTCCATAGGGAACTTCAAATTGGAGTCGAGTATTTGTATGGTCTAGGATAGTGTTTTAGCTCATAATTGATCTTCTAACATTTTTGGTTTTCTTTTGTTTAAGAGCTACAATTTATCAACTACAGTTGTAAAACTAGGTTATGCTAAAATTATGATTCTAAATTGTATGCAAGATAGATAAAAGCACTAGGGATGCAGCATTTACCTAGGTGGTCCACTAACGGGTAGAAATTCCTAATGCAAGAATGACGAATATGGGGCTTATGCTATAACCGTTGCACCTTTTACACCCACTCTCACACCTCTCGGTAGAGAGAGTGATTTTGCCCAATTGACTCTCTCGAGACCAATTGGGTAGGCTAATTTGCCCAAGCAACTTATGGTTCAAGTTGGGTAATTACTCTCTCGAGGTTTAACCCGTTAATTGGGACTACCATTCTCATGGGTCCATCCCGATTCCTTGTTGGAGTTAATCTTGAGGTCATAGACTCTCTTTCTCAAGAAGAGTCAAGACCCACTAAGCTAGACTTAGTGTTTGCAACCACCAAATCTTAGTGAAAACTTAAGATTAATCCAAATAGCAAACACCCAACATCATTCATGCACTAAACAATCACACCCATCAATTTCCCACACTAGGGTTGAGCCACAACCCTAGCTAATGGGTTTAGCTAGACATAGTAGTAACAAAAATCAAAGAAATAATAGATGAAATTGACATAATAGTTAACTACAATGTTAATCTACTTGATTCCACTTTAAAACTAGAAGAAATGGCCCAAAATAGGCTGATAATAGGGTAACACGAGTTCAGCTTCTCTCTGCTCTCGAACCGCCTTTCAAAAACTGCTGCTAAAAAGTAAAATGTTCTATTTATACTACACAGGAAAAACCAGACAAAAATACCCCTGAGGGTCTGGCGCGGACCGCGCACAAATGACACGTGGCCGCGTAGGGCTCTGGGTCTTCATTACTTGCATCTGGTACTAGGGGGGCGGACCACACAAAAGTGATGTGCGGCCGCATGAACTTCATCCACGCGGACCGCACTAATTAGGTGCGCAGTCGCATGGGCTTTTGTCTCGAGTGATTGCTTCTCTGATTCTTTTAGGCGCGAACCGCACAAAAAGGGACGCGGACCGAGTTGGAACTGGGAGCGGACCGCACAGCTTATCTTAAAAATATCATGGCCTCTGAACTTTCCTGTGCGGCCGCGTGGCAAAACAGTGTGGTCCACGCAGGTTGAACTTGGATATGCCCAGCTTCTGAACTCTCCTGCGCGGCCGCGTGACAGAACAATGCGGACCGCGCAGGGCCTTTTGATCCCCCCTTTCAGTTGTCTCTTGACACTTGGCAGATTTCACTCCTTTTTGAGCCGATCTTTAGTATTTGTCATCTTGTTGCTCAAACCTGCAATCAAGTGTCATTTGTAAGCATTTTGGGACTATTATATGGCAATAAATGCACAAACTTCAGGTAAGAATGGGTATAAAAAACATGCAGAAATCGCAGTTATCACAAATCCATTCGCTCCATTTGGAATCAAGATACGAATTCCCTTAGCATTTCGTTGTCTTTCTGCCTTACCTTGAAGAGGTCCAACTTTCTGGTGGCGATCTTAATGGCTTCGGCGTGCGCCTTTACGAAAGCATCTGCAAGTATAGCAAATGAATCAATAGAGTTAGGTGGTAAGTTATGGTACCATATCATAGCACCCTTCGATAGAGTCTCCCCAAATTTCTTCAGCAACATGGATTCAATCTCATCATCTTCCAAGTCATTTCCCTTGATAGCGCACGTATATGAGGTGATGTGTTCATTTGGATCTATCGTCCCGTTATACTTCGGAATCTCGGGCATATGAAACTTCTTTGGGATTGGCTTCAGAGCCGCACTCGGGGGGAAAAGCTTTTCGACAAACTTTTTGGAATCAAGTCCTTTCAGTACCGGTGGTGCCCCTTGGATTTGATTGACCCTATAGTTATAAGTTTCCACTTTCTTATCATTTTCCTCGATCTTCTTTTTCCCTGTCTCGATTCTCTTTGTCAGTTTCTCAAGCATTTTTATGATAGCAGGATTGGTCTCCGATTCTCCTCCATTTGATATCTTCGCCACCGATTCGGCTTATTTTTTGTGATGGATCGAGCTCGATCCTGCTCGGTGCACGATTCTAATTTTGGAGTTGCGCTATTGTGGCTTGTTGGGTCTGCAACATTTCGAATATCATTCGAAGGCTAATCCCGCCTTCTTCACTGCCCTATGTGTTCTGATCGGCTGTTCGAGCATCCCTATGCTATTTTCAAGGTCGACGCCCAAATTTCCATTAATGACAATATGGGAACTGACGTCGATTCGATCCACTACCGGAGCTCCATCGGGGTTGACTAGAGGTACCCTATTTCCTGAGGCGGCTATGTTGTCATTCTCGCCATGGACCAAGCCATCGTTTGTGTGTATGGGTGCTACTTGAGAGTTTAACATGTTGATCCTGGAATCAAAGACACTTCAAAGAACAAGCATAAAATTATGTGTGTTACGAAAATTGTACCACGCAATCACTATTATCCTTAGCCCTACTATGGGCCTCAAACTGTTTACCCTTAAAATCGGATAACAATTAAACTTGTAAGTAGTTTTAAGGATATGTGATTTCACTTGGCACAAACTGATAAGTGTAAGAATTAATGATAAAAATTATAGTAAAATAAAGCAAACCATTGTGATGAACAATTATGGCCCTTGAGCTAATTGCCCTCGAACCAATTGAACAAGCTATTGAAAGTATGAACTAAACAACAGAGCTTGCAAGAGATAAAATGCGATATATTGCTTTGATATTTGTGAATATAAGATAATTATAAATGGTTAAGACCCTCTTTATATAGGAGAGGAATCCTATTTACGCTATAATTCTAATTGCAGAAGGAGATCCCATGATTAGCTAAACAACAGTCATTGATCTGATCTGTTTTGAGATTTCTGCCATGATCCTCGACCAGTCACAGATATCTCGCTTTTTCGTTATTATGCTATCTTCGGTCTTGCTCGATGTCTATCCCATTCGATTTCGATCATTACTGATCTCGATCTCGACCGGTACTTTAAATCCCGAACTCGGTACCTTATCCTCGTGTCTCGGTCTGATCTGCTATGGGGCCGATCCTCGATCCATCTCCCTGGTCTTAGTTAATCAGTAAAATCGATTGGGCCCGGCTTTAACCGTATACAACTGAATTTTTTTTATTCAATTGGCGCTTTCAATAAAAAAAATTTAGCCATTTTATCCAATTCTTAACTTTTTTTTTAAACCCCGCAGTCGTTATAGCCTCTGCAAAAGTCTCTGCTCTTCGGGTGAACACTACGTGGTGAGGACTTTTTTACACATTAGCTGCCACTAATGGCTTCTTCCATAGTTGAATCGAACATGGATAAAGCCACCGTCATATCCTCTATCATTGGCATTTGCGTGAGCTGAGTAGTGAACACCTCTCTCGCTCAATGTATCATGGATACTGTAAATTTATATATGTTTCTCTCCACCAATTTCAATCTATTCTCTCTTTTCATGCACAACCCAAAAAGCCAAAAACGCTAATATTCTTACTCCCTACCCACAAACCACGCAACCTCGGATTTGCATAAGAATTCATTACAAGGGTATTCAATGAGGAAATGAGAAGGCTCATGTGGATGTGTGGGTATACTAGATGATATATGATTAAGAATGAAGATATTTAGGACATGGTGAGAGTGTAATTTTGTGGTGGACAAGATGTCGAGGCTAAGATGGTTCGGGCGTATGAAAAAGAGAATCTCAAATACCAAGTGAGGAGGCGTGAGAGGTTGACTATGGTGGGTTTTAGGAAAGGTAGAGGTAGGTCAGAGAAGTATTGGAAAGATGTGATTAGGCAAGACATGTTGCATATTCAGCTTACTGAGGACACGACCCTTGATAAGAAGGTGTTAATATTGAGAATTAGGGAATGAGGGTAGTGGGTAGTCGAGCATTCTTCTATTTATATGAGTTGTATTAGTACATAGTCTCGCATTTTTTATTCTTAAATTTCTAGCACTACGTATTATTTCTTTTTCTTCGATCATTTTATTATTTGTTGTTGTTATTGCTTCTCTGCGTGGCTTCCACGTTACAGTATTTCTTTGACGTCATTGTTGTGCTTATGTTTTTTTTGCACCGAGGGTCTACCCTCCCAGACTCACTATGTAAAATTACACTAATTATGCTATTTCTATTGTAAAAGACTCAATGAGTGACTTTGGGACGAGAGACCCCTACCTCTACTCTCGTTCTAAGGTTCTGAATCAACCTCATTATTGTATTTCACTAGAGTGTGCATTCCTTTTTGTTTTTCTTCTTCCTTCTTTTATTTTTTTGGATTGGAATGGTAATTTCTGTTGTTATGGTGGAACGTTTGGTGGTTAATGTACTTTTTTATGGTGGCGATACAATGGAGATGGCGTGAAAATGGTGAAAATGAATTTTTGAGCTAATATATATGTATATCAAACATGTATATATGTGTATATTATTAATGTATATCTGTTTATCCTTAACGTATACTTGTGTGTGTGATATACATGAATATACAATCTTATACATGTATCGCAGTAACCTTTTTCTGACTTAATTTCAACTAGATATTTTGACTGTAAACCAGTCCAAATCACCTCCAATGTCTTACAAATTTTATATATTGCCTCGTTTAGATATTTCCTACAAATTTTAACCACAACCACTAAAAGATTATTTTTATGTGTTCTTTTTTTGTTATTGATGCATTTTTATTGACCAAAAATGATAAATAGTGTAAATACTTTATTTTTGGGTACATTATGTAAAGTTTCCAAATTCTTTGTCTTAATACCTAAGTTGATACTTGTATTTATCTCGATCTTTATAATCGTTCCTCGAATTTCCCTTTTTCGATCTAAACATATTATTTGGCCATAACATATAAAAACAACCTTCACATCACCTATTCTTGAATCGTGATGATGTATTATGCATATTAGCGTCCATGACAGATAAGATTATGGCACATCATAATTCATCTTCACTAATGCTAACTGTGTCCCTTTTTTTAACCGACGCACCCTCTTCCCCCTCTCCCACCATCATATATTGTAGCCATGAACAAGCATGCACACCGGAACAATCCCTAAAAAACTCCATTATTTTCATTTTTTTTCCCACTACAACTGGAGAAAATGTACACACACATTATAGACTTCCTCTTTAGCTTTACTAGCGAATTTTCATTCACCTAAAAAACTCCATCACCATCTTCCTTTAACCCATAACTTACATCATTTTTAAATTACAAATTAATGCACCAACCCAGTTTGCTCTTACTATAATTTATCAAAATTAAGTATTTGAAAATGAAATGTGAAAATTAAATTAAAATAGAAGTTTTGTCAGACCAAAACAGTTTTGTCAAGTTTGCTTTAACTTTTGTGGTTCCATAAATGAACATCTTGGGATAGTTGTTTGACAGTATCCTGCTAGTATAATTCTTTATTCTGCTTAAAATTTAAAAGTACTTTATCCCCGCCTTTTTTTAAAAAATAAAATAAATTATCAATCTCTCTCTCCTAACAGATTTATGCAACTCCAACCCCATTGATATTGGATATTATGACACCATTTCTATTTTGAATTGAACATGATTGTTTGGTTTTGTTAAAAATTAAAAGGAAAGTTAAAAGAAAGATGTGTAAAACATACCTCTCTTTTTTGAATTTCGAAATGAAGAAGAGGATATAGACTGCAGTACCAGGAAAAGGTAAAAACAAAACTGGTGTAACTTGAAAAGCTTACTTTGACATAGATACTAAGTAAAAATGAACATTTAATTTGGAGTTAAAAGAGTAGTTGACTAAACTTTATATTTTACCCTTGAAACTTATTAGGAATAGTAAATTTAAATCAGAAAGGTCTATAACAGTACATATACCTAAGGTGCAAGCAACCTCATTGACATGCCACGCTGGAAATTTATCAGTCCCCGAGACAACTTCACCCAAGTTTTGCTACGTTATGACTACAAGTATTATGTTTTCTACCAAACATACACAAAAGTAATTACAACATTTAGATAATGTTTGAGAAATCAATTATTTTCGTAATTTGTATGTACATTATAATAAGTATTCACGAGACCACTGAATATTTTTTGGCCAACATACGAAATTATATTAAATTAAAAGTGAGAGCCAATACAAGGAGCAAAATGGATGCTTTGCAGATTGTTACAAAAAAGTGATATCCTTACCATTCGAATGGTCCCTAGACTGAGCTACAATATTATCGCCACTGCCACGTTCATGAATACAAAAAGACATGTTGTTTGTGGATGTAGGCGTTGTTGTGTTTTTTATGTAAGCACTGCCCAATTGGTCGTCCAAAAGTTGATGATTCAAAAAAGTTGGTGGTTGGTGTAGGATGAGAGTATGCTCCATTGAGGTTTGTATGGCTCTATATTATGCAAGTTTATCTGCAATGCGGTTCTGCTCCCTGTATGTGTGCTTAATGCTTGGGATACGCAGTTGGCATAGCAAGTACCTACATTCCAATAGCATTGATGAGTAATGTAAATTGTGATGGATTATCATTGATATTACCTATGTAGAATCCACGTTGATTTCTAGTGGGATGAAGCGATGATGCTATGCTAATTGTAATCCATGTAATAAGACACATAGTTCCAAACATGTGGAGCTTCCTGTGGGCCTTGCGCCTATGAAGCCAAGTAACCAATTTCCCGTATCATTTCTGAAAACTCCGCCTATGCCATTTCTGGGTGGTTGTCCTTTAGTGGAGCCATCAGTGTTTAATTTAATAATACCATTTGTAGGAGGGTACCATTTGACATACATGGGTGTGACTATTAGTTTTTGTGGTTGTTTCTGAATAATAAAGTTATATTCAGCTGTTTGGGAAATTAATTGCTGAATTTTCGGGGTGGGTGGTTGATGTTGAAATATGAACTGATCACGGAGATTCCATATATTCCATGTTGTATATGGAATTAGTATTCATGAAGGTAGGTTTAACGGAAGATTATTTGTGGTGTGGAGTAAAGTGTGATTGATTTTAATAGGGTGTGTGTTTGGAATATCCATACAGTGTAGATCGTTTGCTAGGCCTAATTGGGCCCATATGTGGAGAGCATTTGGGCATTGAAATAGGAGATGATTAATTGTTTCATCACTTTATAAGCAAATTGTGAAAGTGTTCAAAGTTGTGATGTGTAATTTATAAAGGTGAGTGGCGGTGGGCAGCCTCTGGAGAGAAATTAATCACAGGAAAAGAATAATTTTAGGAGGTAGGTTTAATTTTCAAAGCGAAGCATAGGAGTAATGGTTATGAGTGCCGGTTAATTCTTGGAACAGAGATTTTACTCAGAAGTGATCGGAGGAGGTAAGACCCCAAATTGTTTGATCGAAGGATTGGAACATGAATTTGACAGATTAATGAAAGAGTTTCTAGAGGTAGGTCAAAAGTCAAACTACTAGTATTTATCAAATTGTTTGTGATGTGTTGATTGACCTTGGAACCATCTTCGTGGTTGGGTGAGGGACCTTCTATGACTTTTCTAAGTATGATATTTGGTCCTATCCAAGGATCGTTCCAAAAGTTAATATGTTGATCTGTAACAATATGTCAAACAATTCCATTTTGGCAAAACTTCCAATCTAATTGGATGGCTTTCTAGATGTTGGAAGTCTAGCTTTAGCGAGTAGAGTTTATGTATCTAGCGAGTAGTAGAGAAGCCCATAATAATCTAGGGATTTAAAAAGGTGCCATGCTAAGTTTTCTAGTAGAGCATCATTCTTAATGGTCAATTGTTGAATGCCTAATCCTCATTGACATTTTGGTTGTTGAACTGTAGATCACTTTATGAGGTGTATTTTCTTTTTGTGTTGAATAGTTCCCAAAAGAAAATTACGCTGATAACGGTTCATTTTGGATATAACCTATTTCGGAAATATTATGACTTGCATTACTTGAGTAGGAAGAGTATTTAACGTAGATTTAATGAGTGTAGTTCGACCTGCCATTGTAAGCATATTGACTTTTCATCCTGCCAATTTTGCTTTAAAGTTGTTAAGGATGAACTGAAAGTCAGTTTTGGTGGATCTTTGTGCAAATAGGGAGAAGCTCAGGTATTTTCCAAACTAGACTCCTTTCATATTAAAAGAGTCTAAGACAAATTATTTATCAATTTGTGTGACATTTCTTGAGAATTTTTTTTTTGACTTAATAAAATTAATGTTTTGTCTTGATTTTTGTGTGAATTAATTAAGAGTATTTATAATGGAGTGGACACTCGTAGTGGTTAGCCTGGAAGTTAGTGTAATATCATCGGCAAACAATAGGTGAGAAATTATTGGGCCATTTCTCAATATCTTTATGGCCTTCCATTGTTGATAGTCCATTATAGTATGTATTTATCATGATAAATGCTCCATGCATAATATGAAAATGTAGGAAGATAAGGGGTTGTCTTGGCGTATTCCCCTCGTGGGAGAGAAGTATGGTGTTTGGTGACCATTTAGAAGGGTAGAGACGGAAGTGGAGCTGATGCACGACATAATCAAGTTTATGAATTGGCTTGGAAAATTAAAGAAGTGCAATGTTTCTTTAATGAAACTCTATTCCATTTTATCGAAAGTTTTTTTATAGGTCGAGTTTTAATAGGAAATAGCATACTTACTTTTCTTTTTGCGAAAAGAATGAAGGATTTTTTGGACTATAATGGCATTATCCGAAGCACGCGGTCCTTTTAAAAAAGCCGACTACTCGGGGCTTATTATTTTAATTATAATAGGCTTGAGTCTAGATACTATTATTTTTTAATTATTTTATAGATACTATTGCAAAGGCCAATTGGCAGATATTGAGTAATGGAGGATGAATGTTTAACCTTGGGGATAAGACATAGATAGGTCTTATTAATTTGTGGTGGAAGATGTTGAGTAGTGAATACTTGCTTACAAAAGTATATTACAGAATGGGCAATTTGGGGTCAGTAGGTTTGATAGAAGAAGGGGTGTAGGTCGTATGGCCTTGGAGCTTTGAGTGGTTGAAATGAGGTAATGGCCTATAATATTTCCGTTGGGGTAAGGGAGCGAGTCAGATCGGTTTGATCTATAAAAGTGAGTGTTTTATAAGGAGATGTACCATAAGATTTTATGGATTGGGTGTGGGTTATGGTGAATAAGTTTTGGTAATAATGATGTATCATATCATTGACTTGAGATTGTTCAAGAATCCAATGACCACATGTATCTTTGAGAGTGGTTATGCGATTTCTTCTCCTTTGTTGAAGAGTAGTGAGGTGGTAAAATTTAGTGTTCGCATCGCCTTGTTGGAGTCAGTTTATACGCGATTTTAATCGCCAAAAGTCTTCTTCAAGTCGGAGCAGATCATTATAATTATTAATAAGATCGATTTCCAAATATTGGAGAAAGGTGTTTGTGGGATAACTATGGGAGGATTGGATACCAACAATTATGGCTAATAATTGTTTTTTAAAATGTTACCAAAAGTAATTTGGTTCCATTCCTGAACCTCTTCTGTGAAGTCTTCTATTGCTTGTAGTAGGACCTTATTAGGAGCCCAACTATGAGTGATTAGGTTGGAAAATTATGGGTGTTAGGTCCAAATCGTTTCAAATCTAAAATCTTTTTTTCGGTGAAATATGTATTTTAATTTAATTAATAAAGGACAATGATTGGAGTATGTTTTAGGTAGATGTTGTACATTTGCTTCTAGAAATAAGTTGATCCAGTCATAGTTGCATACATACCTATCGAGTCTTTCTAATATTCTATTTGTTAGATAACGTTTGTTAGTCCAGGTATATCGGTTTCCTTTAAATCCCTAAGTCTAATAATTGGCAATGGTTAAGGCATTGGAGAAATTTATCGCATTTATTATTATTAATAGGGTTGCCACCAAATTTTTACGTCCACGAACTACTTCATTAAAATTCCCTCCAATTAACCAAGGCATATTAATAGTGTCATACAATACCATTAGATTAGACCATAAAATTGAACGTGCATGTAAATTATTTTTTGTATATACCACTAAAAATAGCCAAGCATTAGGGTTTGATTGTACCTGGACAATTGAATAAATTGCATGAGATGTAACCTCTATTTGTTCAAGTTGTAAAAGATCTTCATGCCACAGTCGTGCTATCCTCCCGATTGTTCTTCCGTCGGTGCATGTGCCATGTTAGTAAATCCAAATTCTTCTTTCAAGTGGGTATGGAATTGTAGATGAGTTTCCAATAGTGCCGCGAGTGCAGGTTGATGGTAGTTGAGTAGAGATCGAAAATGTTATGCTCTGCAGTATTACGTCGATATTACGCCCCGCAGTATTATATTACGATGATGTTACGCCCCGACAGTACTATATTACGATGATGTTACGCCCTGCAGTATTACGTTACGATGATGTTACGCTCCGCAGTATTATATTACAACGATGTTACACCCAGTGGTATTATACGTAAAATTGTCGTAAGATAATTGACCTCAGTTCAAGGACAAGATTATTTGGATATTACAAGCATTATGCTATTACAAACAAGTGATGAGTAAATTCGTGAAGGTGAAAGGGTAAGCGAATCGAAGAAAGTGAGTTTCGTCAAAGTTTGTCGATTTGGGATCAAATACGGTCCGAGCTATAATACCCGGTATTTATGGACTAGTGCCATACAAGGTACCACATGACCATGATAGTAAGGTGTATAAAATATGTTAAAAGTGAGCGGTATTTTAAATAATTTGAAACAATTCTTAATTATTTGGATAATTGGTTAGTTATTGGTTAATAGAGGAATTAACAAGTTAATTAAGAATTAGTGGGTGATTAATTAAGGCTTTGGATAAGCCTTAACATGGCAGCCCACTTATGACTCTTAAAGTCCATGTTATAAGGTAAAGGTTGGTGGCTTAGTCATCAAAAGTGTGGGGCCCACACCTAAAGACTTAAAAACCATTTCAATTCATTTTGTGTCTCTACAAAATTAATGAAAAGCTTCAGCAAGAAAGTTTCCTCCAAGGTCATTCATGATAGTAATGTAAGTTACTTCATTTCATATGAGACTTCTTAAAAAATTAGCAATGGGATTTTGCGATTCTAAAGGAGTAAGGTGCAATCTTTCTCAAGAACATTATACGGATTTTTCCTACTTCGATCCGCCGTTATGTGTTATCACAATTGATGTGTGTTAGAGGGATTGTCAAGAGAATTGGCTTAGGTATGTTAAGGCTATCCCTTCTTTCTTTTGGCATGATCTATACAACACAAACGAAATGAGTAAATGCATAATTTCCATAAATGACTCTATTCATAAAAATACTAGAGATGCCTATGTTCTTGATTCCCCATGTGTCATATTATTCTATCATGTTCATGGGTGTTAGAAAATAAGTAAGTTGATCAAGTTTATTTCACCATATTAACCAAAGACATAATGGTCTTATGACACTCCGAAAGATTTTATTGATGTACTCCTCATACATTGCATTCATTTACATTGACCCATGACCAGATGACGTTATATACACGTATATATGTATATGGGATATGAGAAAAGGTTACTGTAGACATGTGATTTTTGACCCTCCCAATATTTTTTATACTTTAGCATGTAAATATTTAGTTTAGTCCTAATATCTTTATTTCAACTAATTTTGACTCTTTTACTTTATTTCGTCACAAAAAATAAAAATTACTAAAATATTTTAGTTTACGTATCTTTCATAAATTTAAATAAAACATATACAAAAATAGTACCTTATCTTTATTTTTATATAATCTTGACACAAAAATAGTTTCAATATAGTTTAGAGTTCAATTAATTAAGACTAGTTTTATATTTTGTAGGAAGAGTTAGTCTTGGGTTAATTTGTCCCATTTTAATCTTGTAGTCCATTTTTTTAGTCTTTGGCCCAATTTTAAGGCCCAATAATACCAAACTCATACCCCTTAACCTAAAAACCCTCTCTATACAACCAAAATTAGACCCAGGACTCTAAGACCTAGACATTCTAACCTAGACAGACCAGCCGCTAGAACACAAGGGACAGACCCCCCCATCAGATTTATCTTCTTCTTCATGAAAAACAACAAAAAACCTAGATCTCTAAGGGAGCTTCAGCCACAACAGCCATAAAAGAAGCTCCACCTTAACTCCGCCACCTCTCAGCCGCAACAGACCTAACCTAACCTTCAACATCTCTTTCTTTTCTTCTGGAAAAACCCTAGACCAAAAGAACTCCTCCATAGCAGCCTACGCCACCAGCACGCACCAGAGTCAGCCACGCCCCACCTCTCTTCATCACCAAACCACTGCCGTCTCATGCCACCCAGACCCACCGGACCTCACCTGAAAGAGATGAAAAAGGGGAAGAGGGGACCGATTTTTGGTTGAAATACAGACAGAGGCAAAAAGGGAAAGCTTAAGAAATTCATTGATCTTCTTCTCTCTTTTGGTTCTGTTCTGTGAACAATTAGAAAAGAAAATTTCACTTGAGTCATAGTTAGCGACCAGATTTGTCCCAGAAAACTAAAAAAAACATTCTGCATTTTCACCTTACGTTGGGGTCTATTTCAAGACTATGGAACTTGATTGAATCCAGTCTTTGTTTCCGGTTTCCCTATTGAGTTTTGCTCAAGATTCAGGTTCGAGGTGTTGTCCGAGTTTAAGGTCGTGAACAATGATTAAAGTGTGGGTTTGAATCCGTGTTTGGTTGAGTTTCCGGTGCCAATTCGAGTTTTCATCCGCGATTCGTTGCATTTTTGAGTGTTAAACATTAAAACAATCAATTGTGCGGCTATATTGAGGTTCAACTCTTTCATCCTCTATTCGTTTTATTCAAGCTTAATATTAATTATTTGTTTGGTGATACGACCCCGTCGATTCTGTAATTGTTCTCCATAGTTTTGAATTTGCTCGCTCGGTTATCTGCTCGTGTTTACTTGAATTGGTTATAGTTGAACATGATTTTATCACAGTATAGAAATTGGGTTGCTATTCTTCAATTAAACTACGTCAAATTAGATTAATGGGGCTCGGGTGCTAAAGTTTATGAATTTGAGCTCTTAATTGACTATCGCTATGTCACTTGCCTATATTCGCTAGCATCATATTTTAGGCCGTTAATATTCATAATTAGTGTAGAAAACACTTTGAACGCTCGTAGCTTGCTTTAGGCGTGACTTAGCCTATTATCGTGATTATGTATATGTTCGCGTAACATAATTATGATTTCGTTTCTAAAAAAACAAATCGGAGTATGCGTTCGCGCAACTTTGGCCAAACTTTCTCAATAATAATAAAATTGTTATTAATTTAGTTCATATAGTCCGAGGTGTGTCATCCACAATTTAATCATACATGATCCTCGTATTAATTCCATAACCTAGATATAAAAATGACAAATGTTCGTAGTTTGCTTTAGGCACGTTTAATATACTATCGTGGTTGTGGACACGTCCGCGAGACATGATTACAATTTCTAAAAAAATAAAATTGGAGTATGCATTCGCGCAACTTCGACCAAACTTTCTTAATAATTAATAAAGCGTTATTAATTGTGGACACGTATGCGTGACATATTTTTTTACGCGCCAAATGAAATGAGTACACGTACGCATGACTCGTTTTAGGATAATTTCTTAATTAAAAAGGCAAACACACATAGGTTCTAAAATGAGTACTTAGACAATTTTATTAAGCCAAGTATAATCAAAGCGACCGTGCTAAAATCACGGAACTCGGGAATGCCAAACACCTTCTCCCGGGTTAACAGAATTTCTTACCCGGATTTCTGTGTTCGCAGACCGTAAATAGAGTCAAAATTTCTCAATTCGGGATTTTAAACCGGTGACTTGGGACACCATAAATTATCCCAAGTGGCGACTCTAAATTTGTCACGACCCGGATTTCCCACCCTCGGGAGTCGTGATGGCGCCTACTCGTAGAAGCTAGGCAAGCCACAAAATTTAGAAAATTCTTTACTCCTTTATTTTAATCCTTTTAACAACTTGCATTAACAGGTGATAAACATTTAAATAATAGTGGACTGAAGGTTGGCTCCCAAGCTACTGCTGTTGATCAGTGCTACTCCGGTATTTGCACATAAATGCAGAGCGTAGCATCAGCACAACCGACCCTATATGCTGGTAAGTGTATGGCCTAACCCCGGCGAGGTAGTGACGAGGCTAGGACCAGACTCCAGATAAACATGTGCAGTTATATATATATATATATACAGCGGAAAAATAAACATATATATATATATATATATATATACAGCGGAAAAATAAACTGGGACAAACAAATTAAAGCTGGGAAGGGGAAACATACTCCGGGGAATGACAGATAAAACAGAATCTTAAGAGAATTTTAAGGAAACCAAAAATCCAACTTTTAACCAGAATAAGAAAACAAAACAAAGACATATTTCACTTTCGATTCATATCTTGTTGCAGGCGTGCAACCCGATCCCATTTCTCAAATCTTGTGGTAGGCGTACCACCCGCTCCCATTTCATTGCATCTTGTGGTAGGCGTACCACCCGTTCCCATTTTATTTTATCTTGTGGTAGGCGTACCATCCGCTCCCATTTCATTGCATCTTGTGGTAGGCATACCACCCGCTCCCATTTCATCATATCTCGTGGTAGGCGTACCACCCGCTCCCATTTACAAGCCAATACCAAATCACAAGGAATCCCGGCAAGGGAACAAAAGCAATATAATAACTTCCCGGCAAGGGAACAACAATATCAAAACAAACATCCCGGCAAGGGAGAATCAGCTATAACCAATCCTAACTTAATTTCTACTCAACTCAATTCATACCAACACTCAATCATAAATGAAATCCACAAGAACAACTAACTCTTTGCTCAATATCGAGAATCATCAATTAAAGCATCCGTAGTAATATTTAAGAATGCAACAACTATCAATTTAAGACTCACGGTCATGCTCGACGCCAATGTATAGATACTCGTTATCATGCCTATACGTCGTACTCAACAAGAAGCAATTAGCAAATAGGACACAACTCCTAATCCCTCAAGCTAAGGTTAGACCGGACACTTACCTCGATACCTCGAACACAACTCAAGTTTCAATTATAGCTTTACTTCTTGATTCCACCGCCAATTCGCTCGTATCTAGCTACAAGTTACTTAATTACATCAATAAATGCTAAATGAATCAATTTGAATGCATGAAAATGAGTTTTCCAAAGTTTTGCCCCAAAAGTCAACAATCTCCCCCGGGCCCACATGGCCAAAACCCGTGGTTCGAACCAATATCCAATTACCCATTCCCCCACGAACCCAAATATATAGTTTGTTTTGAAATCGGACCTCATATAGAGGTCCAAATCCCCAATTTTTTTGAAAAACCTAGGTTCTACCCAAAACTCCCAATTTCCCCCATGAAAATCTTTGATTTTAAGTTGAATTCATGTTAAAAGGTGTTAATGATTGAAGAAAACTAGTTGAAAACGACTTACAATTGATTTGGAGAAGAAGAAATCCTTGAAAAATCGCCTAAGTGTGTTTATGTTTGAGGGAATATGAAAAATGGGTTTCAAAATTGGCTAAGTATAAAAATTGCAGGTCTCAGATATGGGAATTGCGAACAATTGCGAACCCCGACGTATGTTGGTTTGGGAATTGCGAAGGGATGCTCGCATTTGAGAACCCTTAGAAAATCTGGGCTTTTCGCATTTGCGAACAAATAGTCGCATTTGCGACTTGGGAATTGCGAAGAAAGGGTCGCAAATGTGACCCAAGGCTGAGCGGGGGAATTTCGCATTTGTGAAAGAAATCCCGCATTTGCGAGACTGGGCTATCCTGGATTCCTTCGCATTTACGATCAGCCACTTGCATTTGCTATGTCGCATTTGCGAGCCAGGCTGCGAAGCATGCAGGCCTGCTATGCACACCTGAAATCTGCAACTTTTCTAAGTTCAAAATGCACCCCGTGGCATATCCAAAATTCACCCGACCCTCGGGGCTCCAAACCAAATATGCACACATCCTCAAAAATATCCCACAGACTTATTTGTGTACACATACCACCAAAATAACATCAAAAACATCGAATTAAACCTTAATATCAATGAAATTTATCAAAACTTCTTAAACATCAAATTTTCCAATTATGGTCCGAATCACGTCAAATGGACTCCGTTTCTTACCACACTTCACAGAATTATCTTAAATCATATATAAGACCTGTACCGGGCACCGGAACCAAAATACGGGTTCGATACCAATATGTTCTAATCAAAATTCATTTCAATTTCCTTTAAACAATTTTAGAAATAATTTTCTTTAAAAATTCATTTCTCGGGCTTGGGACCTCGGAATTTGATTCCGGGCATACGCCCAAGTCCCATATTTTTCTACGAACCTTCCAGGACCGTCAACTCATGTATCTGGGCCCGTTTACCCAAAACGTTGACCGAAGTCAAATTTATTCCATTTATAGTCAAAACTTATTATTTTCACAGATTTTCACATTTAAGCTTTCTGGCTATGCGCCCGGACTGCGCACACAAATCAAGGTGAAGCTAAATGAGGTTTTTAAGGCCTCATAATGCAGAATTTAATTTAAAAACAAGTGATGACCCTTTGGGCCATCACATTCTCCACCTCTAAAACAACCGTTCGTCCTCGAACGGACAGAAGAAGGAAGTACCTGGGTCGGGGAAAAGATGGGGATAACGGCTCCACATATTGGACTCAGACTCCCAGGTTGATGCCTTAGGAGGCTAACCTCTCCACTGAACACGAACAGAAGAAAAACTCTTCGATCTCAACTGACGAACCTGCCGGTCTAGAATAGCTACCAGCTCCTCCTTATAAGACAAGTCCTTGTCCAACTGGACAATGCTGAAATCTAACACGTGGGATGGATCGCCGTGATACTTCCGGAGCATGGACACATGAAACACTGGATGCACGGCTGATAAGCTCGGCGGCAAAGCAAGTCTATAAGCCACCTCTCCCACTCAATCAAGAATCTCAAACGAGCCAATGAACCTAGGGCTGAGCTTGCCCTTCTTCCCAAATCTCATCACGCCCTTCATAAGCAACACTTGGAGCAATACCCGCTCACCGACCATAAAAGCCACATCTCGAACCTTGCGGTCTGCATAACTCTTTTGCCTGGACTGAGCTGTACGAAGTCTATCCTGAATGATCCTGACCTTGTCCAAGGCCTCCTGAACCAGATCCGTACCCAACAACCGAACCTCCCCCGGCTCAAACCATCCAACTGGAGACCGACACCGCCTACCATATAAAGCATCATAAGGAGCCATCTAGATACTCGACTGGTAGTTGTTGTTGTAGGGAAACTCTACTAAAGGCAAAAACTGATCCCACGAGCCTCCAAAGTCAATGACACAAGCTCGGAGCATATCCTCCAAAATCTGAATAGTCCGCTCGGACTGCCCATCCGTCTGAGGATGAAATGTTGTGCTCAACTCAACCCGCGTGCCCAGCTATCGTTGAACTGCTCTCCAGAAACACAAGGTAAACTACGTACCTCGGTTCGAAATGATAGACACGGGCACACCATGAAGGCGAACAATCTCCCGGATATAGATCTCAGCCAACCTCTCGGATGAATAGAAGACTGCCACAGGAATGAAATGTGCTGACTTGGTCAACCTATCAACAAAGACCCATACTGCGTCGAACTTCCTCCGAGTCTGCGGGAGTCCAACAACAAAATCCATAGTGATCCGCTCCCACTTCCACTTGGGAAGCTCAATCCTCTGAAATAAACCACCAGGCCTTTGATGCTCGTACTTAACCTGCTGACAATTCCAACACCAAGCCACATATGCAACGATATCTTTCTTCATTCTCCGCCACCAATAATGCTGCCGCAAATCCTGATACATATTTGCCGCGCCCGGATGAATAGAGTACCGGGAGCTATGGGCCTCCTCTAAAATCAACTCCCGAAGCCCATCTACATTAGACACACAAACTCGACCCTGCAATCTCAAAACTCCATCATCATCTAAAGTAACCTGCTTGGCACCTCCGCACTGCACCGTGTCTCTAAGGACACATAAATGGGGATCATCATACTGCCGATCACGGATACGCTCCAATAAAGAAGAACGAGCGACCGTGCAAGCTAATACCCGACTAGGCTCAGAAATATTTAACCTCACGAACCGATTGGCCAAGGCCTGAACATCCAAAGCAAGCAGCCTCTCACCTACCGAAATATAAGCAAGACTGCCCACACTGGCTGACTTCCTACTCAAGGCATCGGCCACCACATTGGCCTTTCCTGGGTGATATAAGATAGTGATATCATAATCCTTCAACAACTCCAACCACCTCTTTTGCCTCAAATTCAACTCTTTTTGCTTGAACAAATACTGAAGACTTTTGTGATCCGTGAACACCTCACATGCCACGCTATACAGATAATGCCTCCAAATCTTCAATGCGTGAACAATGGCTGCTAACTCCAAATCATGAACCGGATAGTTCTTCTCATGAATCTTCAACTGCCGCGAAGCATAAGCAATGACCTTGCCATCCTGAATCAACACTGCACCAAGCCCAATACGAGATGCATCACAATAGACTGTATAAGGCCCTAAACCTGTGGGCAAAACCAACACCGGTGTCGTAGTCAGAGCTATCTTGAGCTTCTGAAAGCTCACCTCACACTCGTCCGGCCATCTGAACTGGGCACCCTTCTAGGTCAACCTGGTCATTGGGGTTGCGATAGATGAAAACCCCTCCACGAACTGACGGTAGTAGCCTACAAATCCCAAGAAACTCCAAATCTCTGTGGTTGATACTGGTCTAGGCCAGTTCTTGACTGCCTCAACTTCTTCGGATCAACCTGAATACCCTCTACTGATACAACATGACCCAGGAATGCAACTGAACTCAACCAGAACTCACACTTCGAGAACTTAGCATATAACTGACTATCCCTCAAGGTCTGAAGAACCACTCTAAGATGGTGCTCGTGCTCCTCCCGATAGCGGGAATATATCAAAATATCATCAATGAAGGCTATCATGAACGAATCCAAATAAGGTCTGAACACTCGGTTCATCAAATCCATAAAGGCTGCTAGTGCATTTGTCAACCCGAATGACATAACTAGGAACTCATAGTGCCCGTACCGAGTGCAAAAAGCTATCATAGGGACACCGAATGCCCTAATCCTCAGCTGATGGTAGCCAGATCTCAAGTCAATCTTCGAAAATACTTTGGCACCCTGAAACTGATCAAACAAATCATCAATCCTCGGCAATGGATATTTATTCTTGATTGTAACCGTGTTCAACTCTGGTAATCAATACACATTCTCATCAATCTGTCCTTCTTCTTAACAAACAACACCGGCGCACCCCAAGGCGAAACACTCGACCTAATGAAACCCTTCTCAAGCAAGTCTTGCAACTGCTCCTTCAACTCTTTTAACTCATGAGGGGCCATATGATATGGCAGAATAGAAATGGGTTGAGTGTTTGGAGCTAAATTAATGCAAAAATCAATATTCCTGTCGGGTGGCATACCCGGTAGGTCTGAAGGGAAAACCTCAGGAAACTCACGAACAATAGGCACAGAATCAATAGAAGGAACCTCGGCACTAGAATCACGAACATATGCCAAATAGGCCAAACACCCCTTCTCGACCATACGCTAAGCCTTCACATAAGAGATAACACTACGGGTAGAATGACCAGGAGCCCCTCTCCACTAAAAACGAGGCATACCCGGTAAATCTAAAGTCATAGTCTTGGCATGACAGTCCAAGATAGCATGGTAAGGTGATAACCAGTCTGTCCCCAATATAACATCGAAATCGACCATGTCTAAAAGCAACAAATCTACATGAGTCTCAAGACCCCCAATCACCACAATACAAGAACGATGGACTCGATCAACTACAATAGAATCACCCACCGGTGTAGACACATAAATAGGAACACTCAATGAGTCACTAGGCATGATCAGATATGGTGAAAAATAAGATGACACATACGAGTATGTAGACCCTGGATCAAACAACACTGAAGCAGCTCTATCACAAACCAGAACCGTACTTGTAATAACTGCATATGAAGCCTTAGCCTCGGGCCTGGCTAGGAGAGCATAACATCGGGGCTGGGCCTTACCACCCTGAACTACATCTCCGGGACGGCCTGCAACTGGCTGGCCTCCACCTCTAGCGGCCTGAGCTCCACCTCTAGCACCTCTACCTATACCTCTAGCACCTCTACTCCCACCTCTAGCTGGCTAGGCGGCCTGTGGGACACCTGGTGCCTGATCCATAGCATGGGAACCCTGATGTGGAGAACTACTCGAAGCTCGAGGGCAATACCTAGCAATGTGCCTCGTGTCGCCACAAGTGAAACAAGCCATCGGCTGCTGGGGCTGACGACCCTGGAAACTCTAAAGCGGCGGTGCACTGATAGGTGCTGGTGGTGCACTGTAGGACTACTGATCATAATACTGCATCTGAGGACCATGACTACCTGAAGCACTGTGAGAAACCTGAAGTGCTGACTGGAAAGGCCTAGGGGTATGGCCTCTACCATATGAATCTCTACCTCTAGACGAGGTACCTCTGAATCTGCCTGAATGACGGGGCCTCTTATCCAACCCATGACCACCTCCCTGTGATAGAACCATCTCCACTCTCCTGGCCACATTGGCTGCCTCCTAGAAAGATATCTCACTCCCAGTCTTCCTAGCCATCTGAAGACAAATCGGCTGAATAAGACCATCAATAAACCTCCTTACCCTCTCCATCTCTCTGTAGGAAGTATTACAAGAGCATGGCGAGCTAAGTCGATGAACCTGGTCTCATACTGTGTAACAGTCATAGAACCCTGCTGGAGGCACTCAAACTGCCTCCGATAGGCTTCTCTCTGAGTAATGGAGAGAAACTTCTCCAGAAATAGATGTGTAAACTGCTCCCAAGTCAAGGCTGGCGATCCGGCTGGCCTGGCCAAACAGAAATCCCTACACCAAGTCTTGGAGGATCTAGACAAGCAAAATATAGCAAAATCAACCCCATTGGTCTCAACAATCCCCATGTTCCTGAGAACCTCGTGGCAGCTGTATAGATAATCCTGGGGATCCTCAGAAGAAGCACCGCTAAAAGTAGCAGTGAAGAGCTTGGTGAACCTATCCAGCCTCCACAAAGCATTGGCAGACATAGCTGTTCCATCACCGGTCTGAGCTACCATACCCGGCTGAACTACTTCAACTGGCTGGACTACTGAAGTCTGAATCTGGGGAACTACCTACTCCGGAGTACGAGTAGCAGGAGTCTGGGCTCCTCCTCCAGCCTGAGAGACAGCTGGTGCTACAGAAAGTAAGCCTACTCGGGTGACACTCTCCATGAGGCCCACTAATCGGACCAGAGCATCCTGAAGAATTGGGGTAGCAATAAACCCCTCTGGGACCTGAGCTAGGCCCACCGGAATTGTTGGGGCCGGAACTTCGTCATGAAAATCAACCTGAGGCTCCGCCACAAGGGCTGCTGCTCGGGGCTAAGCTCTGTCCCTACCTAGGCCTCTAGCACGGCCTCAACCTTGCCCTCGCCCTCTGCCCCTCGTAGGAGCTGCTGTTGGAGGCTCGGGATACTGAGCGGTGGATGAGAAAGCGCGTGTTCTCGCCATCTGCGAAAGAATAGAGTAGAAAGGCAATTAGTATTGAGATGCAAAACCGCATGATAAGAAAGAACAAATGTGAAGTTTTCCTAACTCTGTAGCCTCTGGGGGATAAATACAGATGTCTCCGTACCGATCCCTCAGACTCTACTGAGTTTGTCCGTGAATTGTGAGTCCTATGTAACCTAGAGCTCTGATACCAACTTGTCACGACCCGGATTTCCCACCCTCGGGAGTCGTGATGGCACCTACTCGTAGAAGCTAGGCAAGCCACGAAATTTAGAAAATTCTTTACTCTTTTGTTTTAATCCTTTTAACAACTTGCATTAACAAGTGATAAATATTTAAATAATAGAGGAATATGAGATTAAGCGGAAGACTTAAACAAAATAAACCAAAATAATACGAAAATCAACATATGCCTCTACCCAGAAACTGGTGTCACAATATTCACGGACTATCTATGATTACTGCATACAAACATTTGAAAGAAGGTACACTGTCTGTCTCAGATACAATGATAATAGAACAAAATAACTGATAGAAGAGATGTCGGGCCTGCGAACACCTGCAGGACTACCTCCGAATCTTGGTGGACTGAAGGCTGTCTCCCAAGCTACTACTGCTGACCCAATGCTGCTCCTGTATCAGCACATAAGTGCAGAGTGTAGCATCAGCACAACCGACCCCATGTGCTGGTAAGTGCCAGGCCTACCCTGGCGAGATAGTGACTAGGCTAGGACCAGACTCCAGATAAACATGTGCAGTTATATATATACAGCGGAAAAATAAACTGGGACAAACAAATTAAAGCTAGGAAGGGGAAACATATTCCGGAGAATGATAGATAAAACAGAATCTTAAGAGAATTTTAAGGAAACCAAAAATCCAACTTTTAACCAGAATAAGAAAACAAAACAAAGACATATTTCACTTTCGATTCACATCTTGTTGCAGGGCGTGCAACCCGATCCCATTTCTCAAATCTTGTGGTAGGCGTACCACCCGCTCCCATTTCATTTTATCTTGTGGTAGGCGTACCACCCATTCCCATTTCATCATATCTCGGGGTAGGCGTACCACCCACTCCTAATTCATTGCATTTTGTGGTAGGCGTACCACCCGTTCCCATTTCATTGCACCTTGTGGTAGGCGTACCACCCGCTCCCATTTCATTTTATCTCGTGGTAGGCGTACCAACCGCTCCCATTTTATCATATCTCGTGGTAGGCGTACCACCCGCTCCCATTTACAAGCCAACACCAAATCACAAGGAATCTCAGCAAGGGAACAAAAGCAATATAATAACTTCCTAGCATGGGAACAACAATATCAAAACAAACATCCCGGCAAGGGAGAATCAGCTATAATCAATCCTAACTCAATTTCTACTCAGCTCAATTCATACCAATACTCAATCATAAATGAAACCCATGAGAACAATTAACTCTTTGCTCAATATCGAGAATCATCAATTAAAAGCATCAATAGTAACATTTAAGAACGCAACAACTATCAATTTAAAACTCACGGTCATGCTCGACACCAACGTATAGATATTCGTCACCATGCCTATACGTCGTACTCAACAAGAAGCAATTAGTAAATAGGACACAACTCCTAATCCCTCAAGGTAAGGTTAGACCGGACGCTTACCTCGATGCCTCGAACACAACTCAAGTTTCAATTATAGCTTTACCCCTTGATTCCACTGTGAATTCGCTCGTATCTAGCCACAAGTTATTTAATTACATCAATAAACGCTAAATGAATCAATTTGAATGCATGAAAATGAGTTTTCCAAATTTTTGCCCCAAAAGTTAAAAATCGCCCCCGAGCCCATATGGACAAAACCTGAGGTTCGAACCAATGCCCGATTACCCATTCCCCCATGAACCCAAATATATAATTTATTTTCAAATCGGACCTCAAATCAAGGTCCAAATCCCCAATTTTTTTGAAAAACCTAGGTTCTACCCAAAACTCCCAATTTCCCACATGAAAATCTTTGATTTTAAGTTGAATTCATGTTAGAAGGTGTTAATGATTGAAGAAAACTAGTTAAAAACGACTTACAATTGATTTGGAGAAGAAGAAATCCTTGAAAAATCGCCTGAGTGTGTTTATGTTTGAGGGAATATGAAAAATGGGTTTCAAAATTGGCTAAGTATAAAAATTGCAAGTCTCAGATATGGGAATTACGAACAGCGGTTCGCAATTGCGACCGCGACCTCTGCTGGCTTGGGAATTGCGAAGGGACGCTCGCATTTGAAAACCTTTAAGAAATCTGGGTTTTTCGCATTTGGGAACAAATAGTCGCATTTGCGACTTGGGAATTGCAAAGAAAGGGTCACATTTGCGACCCAAGGCTGAGTGGGGGAATTTCGCATTTGCGAAAGAAATCCCGCATTTGCGAGATTGAGCTAGCTTAGCTTCCTTCATATTTGCGATCAACTACTCGCATTTGCGAGCCAGGCCTGCTATGCACACCTGAAATCTGCAACTTTTCAAAGTTCAAAATGCACCCTGTGGCATATCCAAAACTCACCCGTGCCCTCGGGTCTCCAAACCAAATATACCCTCAACCTCAAAAACATCCCACAGACTTATTCATGTACTCATACCACCAAAATAACATCAAAAACATAGAATTAAACCTCAATATCAATGAAATTTATCAAAACTTCTTAAACATCAAATTTTTCAATTATGGTCCGAATCACGTCAAACAGACTCTGTTTTTTACCAAACTTCACAGAATTATCTTAAATAATATATAAGACCTGTACCGGGTGCCGGAACCAAAATATGGGCCCGAATACCAACATGTTCTAATCAAAATTCATTTCAATTTCCTTTAAACAATTTCAGAAAATAATTTTCTTTAAAAATTCATTTCTTGGGCTTATGACCTCGGAATTTGATTCCTGGCATACGCCCAAGTCCTATATTTTCCCACGAACCTTCCGGGATAGTCAAATCACAGGTCCGGGTCCGTTTATCCAAAATGTTGACCGTAGTCACATTTATTCATTTTATAGTCAAAACTTATCATTTTTCATAGATTTTCACATTTAAACTTACCGGCTACGTGCCCGGACTGCGCACGCAAATCAAGGTGAAGCTAAATGAGGTTTTAAGGCCTCAGAACGTAGAATTTAATTTAAAAATAAGTGATGACCTTTTGGGCCATCACAAAATTTTAATATAAATAATCTCGTCTCGATTGTCACTTTAATTGGAAAAACTCTCTTATACCCTTTCCGAGGGTAGTGAAAAAGGAGGTGTGACAGCTCTGACGACTCTGCTGGGGAAAAGAACCCAGAACTTCTGGTTCAGGGTTCAAGAATTCGAGCTTGTTAATATGATCTATGCTTGACTTTATGCTTTGTTGATATTACTGTATTTGTGGACCTAATGTGCTAATTGCTATTTATTTACCGCTTTTATATTACTTGAACTGTATTAAAATGCCTTCTTACGCCTCCCTTTTGAGTCTTCTGAAAATATGGTGCACACGTACGCGTGACCCACTTTTTTGTTAGAAGTTATACCAAATAAGAACGGGGCTGGGCCAGCAACAAGGCCGGGTAGACTTTCGTGCTCCCGGTACGTTGCCCTCTCTTCGGCTCGAGCTGTCCGCTCGGGTAAGCCAGGTCAAGAACACAACCCCAGGTTTAAACTTAGAATAACATAATCTCATGTCGGATCCCTGGTAGGCACGTTTGTTTTCATCATGTGCATTTGACTTTGGGGACTCAACACAGGGGTTGGGTCCATCTAGGACAGGTGTACCCAAAAAATAAAAGACCATCCTGATGCATCATATGTGCTACATGTTGCAATCTTCAAGGGTAAAAAGGTCATTTGGCGGACTAATGATAGTTGAGGGCAAATGAAAAAAAGGAGAGAATAAAGTGTGAAAATAAAGCAAGTAGGGTCTAGTTATGTTTTCTTTCACATTTTTGTTAAGAAAAAGAAAAAAAACATGAAAAATTCAAAAAAAAAGATTTTACATGTGTCATCATTTTTTTTTTAAAAAGACAAAAACATATTTTCTCTAAATTAGTTATATTTTTAATTCTCGCCCGTATCCAATTTGCCCGAACTACGCATACCTGATTCTTGTCCTTCGGGGCATGATACGTAGGCAACCCACATAGGGTCCGGTCTTCCTAGTGAGTCTTAGGTTCTTGGCTTCGCGGCGTCTTAGCCAAATCTTGCATTTTTAGCCACTTTTAGCCACATAGGTTAATTTTAGGAAAATAATCACAATCATGTCTTGAATGTGTGCAACAGGAAGGGTTATTGTCTCACATAGCGTTCTAGGTATTTAACTTTATTTGATCTTTGTTTTCTCATATAGGTGTGGATTTACTTACCGGAGTTTGAGCATGACAGAGCCCCAGGACCATCTAGTCAGGATCGCTCATTCAGGAGTGGATTAAAAGGAGATTTTCTTTTCTTTTTTTATGTTTTGAGTCTGTTTTTCTTTTGAGTCGTCTTTTATCTTCTAGTTTTGTACAGTAATGTCGAGTCTTTTGTTATTGTATTTCTTATTTTGTATTTGAAAAAAAAAAGTGTTATAAATCAAAATCCAAAAAAAAGAAAGATATTTTGCGTTTTTATATTTCCGTTAGAATTTTCTTTAGAAATACTACTCCTAGGAATTTAAAAAAAAAAAGAAATTTTAAGGTGGCAAAACCTTTAGGAAATTAATATCTAGAACTCATTATAAAGAATTGCTTTTATATTTCCTTTTAGTACATTGAGAGCAAAAAAAAAAAAATCTTTTAGTACTTCTTTAAAAGCTTTCTTTAAGATATTAATTCCAAAAATCCAAAAAGATTTTCTTTTGAGATTCTTATTTGAGAAATTAATGAAAAATGAATAAAAAAAAAACTTTTTATTTTCACTAGAACATTAGGATATTGTACATAGAAGAAAAAAACATACTTTATATGTTGTTTATCCTTAGAGTTTCTTACTTAGGTAGTTAAAACTGAAATCCAAAAATATTTTTTATCTTGTTCATTTCTCGTTTCGAAATCTTTCTTCAGGGATTCAAATGAAAATTTAAAATATTTTTCTTTGGTTTATTCTTTAGACTTCCTTCCTAAAAAAAAGAATCAAAAAATATTTTTCTCTGCTAGGAATTTTTCCTTAATAATTTCCCATAGAGTATTTGTTTCAAAAAGAAAAAATGGAGAGAGAAAAAATATATGCTCGTTAAGCTTGAGTTTAAAATATGTTATAGAACATTAAGTCTAGAAAATACAAAATAAATTCTTTTATTTCTCTTTTCTCATCAGAGTAGTCATTAAGATAAAAAAGAAAAGAAAAAAAAGAAAAAGAAAAAAAAGAGAACGTTAGTTTGTTTACTTTATTTCCGATATTCCCGAACTACGCAAAGATCCGATTCATGTGTCGCCATGATATGTAGGAAACCTACATAGAGTTCGATTGAATCATTTTTTTTTAAAAAATAGAATTAAAAGAAAAGGAAAAGAAAAAAGGGAGAGGTGAAATTACGGGATGTGAGAAATGAGAGGAAAGAAAAGAGTGGTAATTAGAAAAAAAAAAGGAAGGAAAATGAGCAAGCCAAGAAGTGCCAGAAAAGAAAAGAAAAGAGAAGATTGAAATGAACAAATTGGGATGATGTCAAGTGATCTTGTGACCCTAGAAGTCATTCTAGAACCGATAACTGTGACTAGGTGCATTGCACATAATGTGAAATTATCTTATGTTAAATGCCCTAACGCTAACAGGATGACCTCATTTTGTTCCTTTTTTGTTATCTCCATTGAGAAGAAGGGTGGTTGGTTTGTGGTTCTTAAGGTAACTCATCCATACAACATAAGGTCAAAGAGCAAGGCAGTCATGGCTGGCAAGGAGTTAGACACAGGTGTTATAGATCCGCCTAAGGAAATTGTTGAATCAGAATTTGAGTTGAAAGAAGAGATCTTAAGGTTGAAAGGACAGATGGCCGAAATATACCAAGCCTGGATTAGTGGGCGTCCTCGACCATTAGTTCCCGCTAACTACACTGAAAGCCTTGTCATAACTCCGCCACTGTCACAAGTCCAGGATATCTCCCCACAATCTTTTCACACTCCACCCCCAAAACCACCTCATATCCCGCTCCTTTGACCACTCATGTTTTTTTAGCTCATCCACCAGCTACCTTTCCTCGATTCTCTAGTGAGACTGTGTTCAAAATCCCCAATGCCCAACACTATGCCCCAGAACCAACTTTCAAGGTCTCGGATCCATACTCTCACGCTCCTCATTTTGAGCCTCTCGGTGAAACTGAAAAGCCTGCTAAGATAGTGGATCAAGATGAGATATCCAGGAAGGTGAAAATCTTAGAGCAGTCTTTAAGAAACATGTAAGGGATAGAGAGCCAGGTGAGCATGCCTTACAAAGACTTGTGCTGGTTTCCTAACATCCAACTGCCTGCTAGGTTTAAGATGCCAAAGTTTGATTTGTATGATGAGCGTGGAGATCTAGTAGCCCATCTGAAAGGTTATTGCGGTGAAATGAGAAGTGTTTCCGTAAAAGATGAATTGTTGATGGCATGTTTCAGTGAGAGTTTTAGTGGGGAAACCTTGGAGTGGTATATTCGCCAAGACGCTAGTAAGTGGCATGCATGGGGCGACCTGGCTCGAGATTTTATTCGGCACTATCGGTACAATGTAGACATTATCCCTGATTGCTCCTCCCTATCTCGGATGGAAAAGAAACCCAAGGAAGGATTTAAGGAGTTTTGGTTCAGATGAAACGAACAAGTTGCTCGGGTCAGTTCTCCGATTAGTAGAAAAGATGTTGCTAAGCCCCGCCAATGACAGGATCCGGTGGGCATTCCTTCTAAACGCTTTCAGCCTCAATTCCAACACCATGAATCTCCTCATACTCCAGATAATCCTCACCAATGCTACTTTCCTCCACAAAATCCCCAAGGTCATACCTTGCCTTCCCAATACTCTATCTACAATGCACCACCATATGCTCCACACCCACGAGACCTGCAGTGGACTGCACCACCTCTACAAATATCTTACCCGTCTCCTCAAGCATATCAACCACCTACCCGAAAGAGGTTCCAACCCATGTTGGAGTTCAAAATGAGAAGGCAGCAACAAAGAGAAAAGTCTTTCACTCCTATTGGAGAATCATATGCCAGTTTGTTCCAAAGATTGAGGCAATTGGGCATGTTGAAGCCAATTCAGATAAAAATGTCAAACCTCTTCCAAAGAAATTTGATTATTCTCAAAGGTGAGCATATTTCTCTAATGCCTCGGGGCACAACATAGAAAAGTGTTGGAATCTGAAAAGAGTGTCCATAAACTTATCGATGCAGGTGACATTACCATGCAAAATCCAAATGTAGCATATACTAACCAAAGTCCATTACCTGCTCATAATGAGACGCATAAGGTGGGCATGATTTGTGTTGAAAATTAATATGAAAACTCTTCTGAATTCCTTGGAAGACCACTTGCTGCAAAGTTTTCAGCGCTATCAGTTTTGGTTCCAGAAGTTGATCTTAAGAACGAGTTGGCAAAATGGACCCAAAAGCAATTCGCTAAGGTCAATATGATGGAGACTTGTGAAGGTCCTACTAATGTTGATGCGGAACTCAGTGGCTAAGATGTCGAGCTTGGTGATTGGAAAGATACTCTTTTCTTGGTTAGCTGGGGAGGAGTCTTGGTAGTTTATTTTGGTTGCCATTTCTGTTGTCTGGATTATTTCAGGGTTGTAATCTGGATATTGTCTTGTGACTCAAACCCTTCTATCCTTTTATTTTTCCTAGTTCGATTAGTCGTAGTAACTCGTTTAGTGTTGTCTAGGTTTGTTCCAGGATTGTAACCCCAATTTATTTTGCTTATTTTATTGTCCAAACCTTGTCACCGTCTATCTAGTGCAATTTTCTGTTTTCTGTTATTTCTAGTCATTTTTTTTTGCTTAGTTCTCTTCTTTTTTTATAGTTCTTTTCCTGTTGACTCTAGTGACATGACATGCATGCATAATTCTAGGCCTGGTCTTAAAAGTTAGTTTAATCATAAAGCAATAAAATAATTTTAAAGATGATTGGGACATGTGAGGGAAATAGGTACAGATTTGGATATTTTGAGATCATTTGAAGCCCGAACTGTGTGAAGCTGGGGCATATAATTTGGGGAGTAAGAGGTTGACAAGAATTTGTTACAAGAAAGTGCGTCCCAGACAATTTGAAGCAAGCAACTTCGAGTTCAAGTGCAGCTCAAGTTACAACATAAAGCCAAGGGAGTTTGCTCCAAACTGACAGAGCACATCCATTTTGAAGAAGAAATCACCCAAGAAGAGTTATGTACTTGGCAAGGCGCTAAAGAAAAGTGGAAGACATATCAGTGATATCAATGCCGAAGCCGCAAAATAAATATTGTGCATGATCTTCAATTTTCATCCTCAAGTTGCATGTGTTGTACTTGGCATTTTTAGGGGTTGGGAGGCCCTCTTTAAGCTACCCAAATACTTATACTATTCGATACCCTTTTGAGCCTGTACTGATTTCTTCGACCTCCCCTCTTTTGGAATCAAGCTAGAGTTAAAAAAAAAGGAAGAGTTCATGCCCCTATAGGTTTATTTTAGAAAGTTCATTCCATAAGGAAAATTCAAAAAAAGAAGAAGAGAAAAATAGAGATAAAAAAAGGAAGAAGAAAAAAAAGAAGAAAAAGAAAAAGAAAAAAAGAAAAAGGAAAATTGTAACCAAAAGTAGTCTTGTGAACTACGTTTGACCTGATTCTTGTCACCACAAGATACGTAGGCAGTCTTACGGTTTGGCCATACCAAATTAAATATTTCATAATCCCACAAAGTCGAGAGTGGGGCAGTCTTTCTTAGTAAAAAGAAAAAGAAAATCAAATCCACTATTTTAAAATCGGGGCAAAGTTTAAAATGTATTCCAAAAAGTTGTAAATAAATTAACCTCGTTGTCTTAGTTATTTTGAGCCTTTATGATATCCTTTCTTTCTAACCCTATCCAAAAGCCACATTACAATCCAAAAAGACCTCCCAGATAATCTTTGAGAGTGCTGAGTTAGCCATGCCAGGAGCGTATGATGTTTTTACTATGGTCAATGCCTTGTAATCGACAGAATCGGAGGAAAGAAGAAGAAAAGAAAAAATGAGAGAGTCTTATCGGTGAAAATCTTTACAGGCACCATAGGCGACGGTAAGTTGAGAGAAAGAACAAAATGAGAGAGGCTTGATGGTGAAAACACTTCAGGCACTACAAGTCGAATAAGAATTGTGAATCAGATAGGATAATCGAAGCATTGAAGCCTAGTTTCACGACTCAGAGGTACAACAAGAGTTGAACATCATACTTGCTTGATATATTAGGCCACAGGTGCATGTCATGGTCATTAGAGTTGGTATCCACATTTGATAAGTTTCTACTTTGTAGTTTTCTTGCTAGATCTCATGTCTTTCCATTGTCCCTTACTCTGCTCCTTTTGCTGTTCAAGTCCTCTTATGAGTCAGTTTGGTCAAAACAAGTGAGAAATGACTTCAAAATATGCTTCCAGCTTTCCAATTGCACAAAGCGGAGTCTGGCTAGTGCATCAAAGTGGTATAAGTCAAGAAAGAACACCGTGCACACTGAGTTGGTAACAATCAACGTGCTTTGGGATTCATGTGAAATACAAAGGTTTGGTATATGTCAATTCATGAACAATGCAACAGATAGAGGATGTTAGGTGAACGGATCAAAGGTATTTTCTGTGATAAGGTTGACGGAGAAAGTGGTTAACCAGTGACAAGAAAGGTCTTCCAAGCGGAAATCAAAGTTATCATGGCAAGTGAAGGAGCAATAGACCTCAAGGCCAAGGCTAGAGGGTTAAGTCAGGAAAGAACAACATGTGCACTGAGTGGGTGGAAAATTGACGTGATTTGGGATTCATGTGAATCACAAAAATTCAGTATATGTCAATGCATGAGCATAATGCAACAGATGAATTGTATTGGGTTTGAACGCATCAAAGGTATTTTCTGTGATAAGGGTGATAGAGAAAGTGGTCAGTCAATAAACAGGCAAGGTCTTTCGAGTTGAAATATCATGGGAAGTGAAGGAGCAATCGCCCTCAAATTCAAGGCCGCAAACCAACCACCATGTTTAAACTCACAAGTTTTCTTTGATTGAAACAGGGGCAGGAAATTTTGTTTGTTACGAGAAACCTTCCGTGAGGAAAGTAGGTGCAAAACAGGCTCGACAAGAAAAACTTTATTTTATTTTGTCTGTTTTGTTGCAATCAGGAGCCCACCTAGAGAACAAGGGAAGACTGCACAAGTTCAAAGGAAAGCGGGTCAAGCTCAGCAATCAGGCGCCCACCTGGAGAAAAAGGAAAAATGGCTCAAGTTTCAAGGAAAAACCGGACGAGTTCAGCAATCAGGCGCCCACCTGGAGAACAAGGAAAAATAGCTCAAGTTCCAAAGGAAGACAATTCGAGTTCAGTAGTCAGGCGCCCACCTGGAGAACAAGGGAAAACAGCTCAAGTTTCGAAGGGAGAAAATTCAAGTTTCAAGGGAAAGCAGTTTCAAGGGAAAGCGGTTCAACTTCAGCAATCAGGCGTCCACCTAGAGAATAAGGTAAAACAGCTCAAGTTTCAAGGGAAAACAGGACGAGTTCAGCAATCAGGCGCCCAGATGGAGGACAAGGGAGAATAGCTCAAGTTTCAAAGGAAAATAACATGAGTTCAGTAATCAGGCGCCCACCTGAAGAGCAAGGGAAAATGGTGCAATTTTCGAGGGAAAACAATTCCAAGTAGCAAGAGAAGATGGGTCGAATGTCTGCAATCAGGCGCCCACCTGGCAAACAAGGGAAAACAATTCAAGTTTTAGGGGAAAGGAAAGCAGTTCAAGTTCAGCAATCAGGCGCCCACTTGGAGAACAAGGGAAAACAGGTCAAGTTTTGAGGAAAAACAGTTAAAGTTTTGGCAATCAGGCGCCCACCTAGAGAGCAAGGGAATACAGTTAATGTTTTGGCAATCAGGCGGCCACCTAGAAAGCAAGGGAATACAGTTAAAGTTTTGGAAATCGGGTGCCCACCTAGAGAACAAGGGAAAACAGTTAAAGTTTCGAGGAAAAGCAGTTCAAGTTTTGGCAATCAGGTGCCCTACTGGAGAGCAAGGGAATACAGTTAAAGTTTTGGCAATTAGTCACCCACCTAGAGAGCAAGGGAATATAGTTAATGTTTTGGAAATCAGGCGCCCACTTGGAGAGCAAGGGAATACAGTTAAAGTTTTGACAATCAGGCGTCCACATGGAGGGCAAGGGAATACAGTTAAAGTTTTGACAATCAAGCGCCCACCTGGAGGACAAGGGAATACAGTTCAAGTTTTGGCAATCAGGCACCCACTTGGAAGACAAGGGAACACAGTTCAAGTTTTAGAAGTCAGGCACCCACCTGGAGGACAAGGGAGCAGTCAGGCGCCCACCTGGAGAACAAGGGAAAATAGTTCAAGTTTCGAAGGAAGACAGTTCAAGTTTTGTCAATCAGGCACCCATCTGGAAAACAAGGGAATTAACTTTAGAATGCAATTCAAGTCAGCAACAAAAGAAGCTGGCGACAAGAATGCGGGTCAACAGTATGAGATGACCAATAGAAGTAGTCTCGATCCAGAATAAAAAAAAGGAAAAAAGAAGAAGAAGTGAATCCAAAATACAGAAGCAGAGAAAGATGTGAGCTGCTCAAGACATGGCTGAGGTTACAAGCACTGCATGTCCGGTGTTGACCCAAAAACCTGAAGAAGAATGAACTAGAACCTACAGCTAGCAAGCGTCAAGGTTCAAATCTAAAGTCTGCATGAAGAACCATTAAAGACTCAAGATCAAGCTTCAAAAGACTTGTAGATAGGAATCTTGTAACTCATAGTTGACAAGCTAGTCTTTTTCATTTTTTATTTGATGTAATAACAGGATTGCGGACCCGAATCTTGACGGAACAGCACCTCGACCGGTTGTCCACCTCAGTATACTCCATCACCTCATTCACTTCTGAACTATACGTGGCCTGATTCCTTTATAGACAAGAATATGTAGGCAGCTCAAATACAGGGCTCGGTCACATTCTCATTTCTTTTAGCTTTTGGTCTCTCTAAATAAGGGTCGGGTCAAAAAAACCTGTCTAGTCGTTCTTTGTCTGAAAACTCTTCGCGTTCCCAGTCAAAGAGGGATAGCTGTAGACATGTGATTTTTGACCCTCCCAAAGATTTTTTATACTTTAGCATGTAAATATTTAGTTTAGTCCTAATATCTTTATTTCAATTAATTTTGACTCTTTTGCTTTATTTCGTCACAAAAAATGAAAATTACAAAAATATTTTAGTTTACTTATCTTTCATAAATTTAAATAAAAAATATACAAAAATAGTACCTTATCTTTATTTTCATATAATCTTGAAAACACAAAAATAGTTTCAATATAGTTTAGTTCAATTAATTAAGACTAGTTTTATATTTTGTAGGAAGAGTTAGTCTTGGGTTAGTTTGTCCCATTTTAATCTTGTAGTCCATTTTTTTAGTCTTTGGCCCAATTTTAAGGCCTAATAATACCAAACTCATACCCCTTAACCTAAAAACCATCTTTATATAACCAAAATTAGATGCAGGACTCTAAGACCTATACATTCTAACCTAGACAGACCAGCCGCTAGAACACAAGGGACAGACCCCCCCCCCCCCCCAATCAGATTTATCTTTTTCTTCATGAAAAAACAACAAAAATCCTAGAGCTCTAAGGGAGCTTCAGCCGCAGCAACCATAAAAAAAAGCTCTACCCTAACTCCACCACCTCTCAGCCGCAACAGACCTAACCTAACCTTCAACATCTCTTTCTTCTTCTTCTTAGAAAAATCCTAGACCAAAAGAACTCCTCCATAGCAGCCTACGCCACCAGCACGCACCAGAGTCAACCACGCCCCATCTCTCTTCATCACCAAACCGCCGCCATCTCATGCCATCCAGACCTGCCGTACCTCACCTGAAAGAGACGAAAAAGGGGAAGAGGGAACCGATTTTTTGTTGAAATACAGACAGAGGCGAAAAGGGAAAGCTTAAGAAATTCATTGATCTTCTTCTCTCTTTTGAATCTATTCTGTGAACAATTAGAAAAGAAAATTTCGTTTGAGTCATAGTTAGCGACCAGATTTGTCCCAGAAAACTAAAAAAAACATTCTGTATTTTCACCTTACATTGGGGTCTGTTTCAAGACTATGGAACTTGATTGAATCCAGCCTTTGTTTTCGGTTTCCCTACTGAGTTTTGCTCGAGATTCAGGTTTGAGGTGTTGTCCGAGTTTAAGGTCGTGAACAGTGATTAAAGTGTGGGTTTGAATCCGTGTTTGGTTGAGTTTCCGATGCCAATTCGAGTTTTCATCCACGGTTCGTTGCATTTTTTAGTGTCAAACATTAAAACAATCAATTATCCGGCTATATTGAGGTTCAACTCTTTCATCATAAAAAATTGTAAATATCTTTGCATTGCATATTTAGGCTTCAAGGAAATATTCGAATGCTAGAGGGGCTATCAAGACTTTGCAATTTCCTTCTACTACAAATCAAAATTTTCTATTATTAATGCATTGTATAATGACTGGACCTTGAATTAGATTGGAGAGCCCGATAGGAAATTTAAATAGTTGTGGAAGGGGGCGGAAGATACTTTATTATATACGAGGAACTCACGAAAATCTCTGAGTGCTCAAGCATCAAATCAATTGAAATGAGGGTCAACAAAAAAAGAATAGGACCTATTATTCCTACATGTTCCATTAGTAACATCCCTTGAGATGTTATTGTAGATTTTGCTTGTGTTTAATATTTCCCGATTAGAAATCATATAGGAATTTCTTATAAAATGAGCGAATTTATTGGATTGGTTTATTAATAGTCTTCATTCTTTTTGACTCTGCGCCATTGATTCCACTATTATTAGTGAGGAATAACGGAACAATTCCTTTATATTTATAGAGATAGAGGACATAATTCATATGGATATAGTAAGTCTTGCTTGGGCTGCTTTAATGGTAGTCTTTACTTTTTCCCTTTCACTCGTAGTGTGGGGACGAAGTGGACTCTAGGGGTCCTGCTAATTTAGTTAAGGAAGCAAACTGTATCAATATCAATTACTTTCGAGATCGTTTTGCAACACGTTTTAAACTCTATTCGTTTTATGCAAGCTTAATATTAATTATTTGTTTGGTGATACGACCCCATCGATTCTGTAACGTTCTCCATGGTTTTGAATTTGCTCGCTCGGTTATCTGCTCGTGTTTGCTTGAATTGGTTATAGATGAACATGATTTTGTCACAGTATAGAAATTGGGTCGCTATTCTTCAATTAAACTACGTCAAATTAGATTAAAGGGGTTCGAGTGCTAAAGTTTATGAATTTGAGCTCTTAATTGACTTGATATCTACCATTTTGTAGTCCAAAAACTTTGCAGCAACAAAATTTTTCAACCCGGCATCTTCGGTTTTGTATTTCTTTTCAATCACAGTCCACAGTTCCTTTGACGTTTCTACGCCACTGTAGACGTTATACAAAGCATCCTCCAGCCCGCTTTATGTTACTTGCCTATATTCGCTAGCAGCATGTTTTAGGTCGTTAATATTCATAATTAGTGCAGAAAATACTTTGAACACTCGTAACTTGTTTTAGGCGCGACTTAGCCTATTATCGTGATTATGTATACATTCGCGTAACATAATTATGATTTCATTTCTAAGAAAACAAAATCGGAGTATGCGTTCGCGCAACTTCGGCCAAACTTTCTCAATAATAATAAAATTGTTATTAATTTAGTTCATATAGTCCGAGGTGTGCCATCCACAATTTAATCATACATGGCCCTTGTATTAATTCCATAACCTAGATATAAAAATGACAAATATTCGTAGTTTGCTTTAGGCACGTTTAATATACTATCGTGGTTGTGGACACGTCCGCGCGACATGATTACGATTTCTAAAAAACAAAATCGGAGTATGCGTTCGTGCAACTTCAACCAAAATTTCTTAATAATTAATAAAGCATTATTAATTGTGGACACGTACGCGTGACATGATTTTTTACGCATCAAACAAAATGAGTACATGTACGTGTGACTCGTTTTAGGATAATTTCTTAATTAAAAAGGCAATCACACATAGGTTCTAAAAGGAGTACTTAGACAATTTTATTAAGCCAAGTATAATCAAAGCGACCATGCTAAAACAACGGAACTCGGGAATGCCTAACACCTTCTCCTGGGTTAACAGAATTCCTTACACGGATTTCTGTGTTCGCAGACCGTAAATAGAGTCAAACTTCCTCGATTCGGGATTTTAAACCGGTGACTTGGGACACCATAAATTATCCCAAGTGGCGACTTTGAATTTTAATATAAATAATCCCATCTCGATTGTCACTTTAATTGGAAAAACTCCCTTATACCCCTTCCGGGGGTAGTGAAAAAGAAGGTGTGACAGTTACAGTGTTATATACGCACCACCACCTTATCAGCTGGTATACGTTGATGATTTGCCCACCGTGGCCGAGATGATATGATGGGATGCCCTTAGAGGCTTGATGATGTTATGAACGCATATACCCATGCATAGTATGACATTTATATGCATATGCATGACATTATAATATTAAATGATTCATAGAGCTCTTCAGATATACATGTTGAGTCTTTTACTTTATGTTTATCTCATGTCTATTGTTTACTAATTTTCATTTCTTACATACTCGGTACATTATTTGCACTAACGTCCCTTTTGCTTGGGGATGTTGCGTTTCATGCTCGCATGTCCCGATAGACAGGTTGAGAGTCCTCCGAGTAGGCTATCAGCTCAACGGAAGATGTTGGTGCACTCCATTTGCTCCAGGGTTGCTTATTTGGTTAGTATGATTTAGACATGTATTGATTGGTATGTCGGGGCCCTGTCCCGGCCTTATGATGTTTATGTACTTGTAGAGGCTTGTAGACATATGCCATGTATGTGAAAGATTGTATGGACTTGTTGGCCTATGTTTAGTGTACGGGTGATCATTTCGGCCGTATAGGCCCGTACATAAAATGTGTAAGTCGCTATATCATGTTGGGCCATATTATATCAAGTATTCCCTCATGCTTCATTCTAGTTATCTCATGACAACCTTTATGGTTCATTTATCTATGATAATATGATACGAAAGATGCGTTATGCTGGTACTCAGTTGAGTAAGGCACCGGGTGCCCGTCGTGGCCCATTGGTTTGTGTCGTGACAAAAGTGGTATCAGAGCAGTTCTGTCCTAGGGAGTCTACAAGTCGTGTCTAGTAGAGTCTTGTTTATGGGTGTGTTATGCACCACACTTATAAGTAGGAGGCTACAGGGCATTTAGGACTGTCACTCTTTCTTCTTACTTTAGATCGTGTGGTAGAGCTCAGTTGTAAGAACTCAATTCCTAAACTCTATCTTATTCATAATACGACGATGCCTACATCTAGAAAGACGGTTGGTAAGGGATTGAATGCGGCTGTGGAAGATTTGAGTCAGAGGAACTTGATTTTGCATCATGCTTATGATGAGTAAATGTAAGGTCTCCAGTAGAACATGTGGGTACTAAGATGTGTAAGCTTCTTGATAAGGAGCCTTAAGACATGAATATCTATCCATCCTTATGGTAAAAAGCAACGAGAGAATCAGAAGGTAGGTACCAGTTTCAACAAGTAAAAGAAGCAAGGTGAAGAAGGGTACGAGGTACCCATCCAATGAAGACCATCAATATTAACCATTTAGGAAGAGAGATATAAGCATTTGGAGTAACCTTCAACTGTAACAAAGGTATGTAAAATCGGCCACACCCATCGCAGTTATGCCCTATGGGGGCTAACAGATATAGTCTAAAAGGACGAGTTATCAAGATCCGACTGGGGTTAGAGTAACTCAAGATGGTGGATGGGTTGTTTTCATTAGTTGACATTTCCAAAGGACATTGTAAATGTGCTAATAGATCTCCTTGTGAGACACCCAGATGGTACACTCTAGAATAATACAACTATATATGAATACTAGAATGCTCCAAAAAAAATTAAAGATAGGCACTGGAATCCTGGAAGGGATAAATATTACCTTAGTATGGCTCTCGTCCCTAGTAGAGAGAGAATGTTAGGCAACTGAAGAGCCAATGGATGGAGAAAGGGGAGCTAAAAATAAAAGAGTATAGGCCATAAAGTCATATCCTCATTTCGAGGAATAAGTTCATGACTCCAATTCGACTACCAGAAGGAAAAGTTAAACCCAGAGTAATAGAAATCAGTATGGGCTGGTGAACAAGATAAACTAAACATGAATTAGAGACTGAGTAATTTGATAATGGTCGACATCATGAGAATTTCAACTTTCGTTCTGGCGATAATAGAATGGACAACAGAAGAAGATTCATGAGAAATTCAGAGTATGATCATTCAGGAAGACGCTTCCTAAAGCAAGCAATATGAGCAACGTTAAGCTTAAGGGATTGTATGTGCCAGTTATACTAAGTGTCACCCTCGCGAGTAAGGAAATTTGTTATCCTTGGTACAGAAGGATTACTGTGAGGCGAGTAAGTTTTATCAATGATGTGAAAAGATACCAAAGATCTATACGTAGATTATCGTAGAACTAAATCTTAGTACTCCCATAAAGGGGGGAATATGGAATGATGTAGCATTAAGTCAGAATTAAGTGGTTCTAGTAACTATGGAATGGTAAAGGAAGAATGTGATAAAAAGGAGAAAGGAATGAGATTGCACTTATTCAAATCCTACTGGTATGCTATGATTCCATAACATTATGCAAATACGACGTCAAGTAGGTGAAGTAAGGGTTCCTGCCCGAGATGTTATTGATAGATAAAGAGTCAGTGCGGGACATAAGTTAAGACAAAGGAAATGACCCAAGAAAGATTACGCGAAATATTGATATGAGAATGGGCCAACGAGTAGTTAGTAGTTGATTCAGGAAGGGCCTAGTTATGGCTAGACAAGAGGATACAGACAAATCAACAGATCATGCAAGATAAATATAGTAAAACCCAATATAGTGAATTCAGCCACATGGTTATGACATCGTGATCCTTGAGAAATATTCAGATATGAGTTAGGTAGTTAAAAGGTGCAGTATAAGTGTTATGGAAATAAAAGAGAGTGCCACTAGGAAACAGTCCAAATTTAATGTTCAGAAGTAACCCTACGAGCACAAAGGCATAAAGGTAAGTAAGTAAGATAATTACAAGTAAGAAAGAACATCAAAATTTTGTAAAGGTAAACAATGTAATAAGCTTGCAGCCTTGCAAGAATCAGGGGGTCCTCCCTAAGTACTACAATGAAAGACTAGCTGAGGAAATAAAGAAGAAGGCTTCAACCTAAGCATAGTAACTTAAAGAAGAAATGGTCATGTAAAAACAGTCTCACTACAACTTTGTATGCACTCTATAAGAAAGTGGCACCTCCAGTGGCTAATGAACGGGAAGTAAAGTCAAAAGCAATATTCGATATCATATGAGTTACACGAAAATCCCGGCATGCATGGAAACTAAGATAAGCTAAGTATGCACGCAACCAGGGGGAAGAAAGACTAGGAAAAGTAATTGCTTACGTTTAAAGAAAGCTAAGATGAAAAGAAAGGAACTATTCGATCAATGATCCATAGTTAGTTACGTTATGAACGCACTTAAGATTTCGAAGTATTATTCAAGAAGCATATATGTTGACAATCATACAGCCGTAAAAGACTCTGGTATAAGTTAAAATTAAGAATTGAGTCCAGGTCATAGACAAAAGATTGAATTGTTAAAAGATTGTATCATGAATATTCCATAGCGCCCATGAAAGGCTAAAGTAATAGCTAATACCAGGAGTCACAGATCGGAAGATAGCTTAAGCCTACAAAAAGGCTGATCAGAAGAAAGAGGAAACTAAAGAGTTATATCAACTAAGTAAATCAGGAGTCTGATTATTGGAGCCAGAAAAGTAAAGAAATCGTGATTAAGAACATTGTAGAATCACCTTTAAAATCAGAGGTATAAGAGAGATAGTACAATAGCCATATTTCATAACGGCTCAACGATAAAGCTAGTTAGAAAAGTACCAGCCCCATAACAAGTCAATATGAAGCTCCCACCGGATTGTGTATGCACCAGAGATGTTAATAGAGCTTCAAGTTGTGGATGTGAATTATACCTATGTGGAAGGGAGGTTATGAAAGAGATAGAAGATGTGAGGGGATATTTTAAGGTAAGTAAGGTAAAGGTGGACAACGTACGAGATACTCAAATGCAGAAGGTTGTGAATAGTCCATACTTCATATAGAAGGCTAGAAGCGCGAGGATTCAGTATCCAGGAATGATAGCGACATCGTCAGTGGTATGTCTTCCAGCCTATGGTTTCTAGGTACCGAGAAGTCTAATTAAGAGAGTAAAGAAGAGTTAGAGACGATGTGATGTCTCACTTGATGTTCCAAAATGACATAAGGAAATCTATGATGCAAGCAAGTTGAAGGAAGGTTGCGAGTAGTATAAATATATATGTGTAGGTCTCAAGCTAAAGTATGGTAAAGCGACAAGGTTTTAGGAAGACAGGAGTAAGGATAAGACAGGACGAGTGAGAAGGTGATGATGATGGATATATCTTCGGGATTAAGCCCATGAAAAATAAGAGAGCTGATGGTTTCTCTAAGTTATAGAAAGCTTAGTATAGCCTGAATGAACTCAAAGGAGTCTAAGACTAGTAGCATTTAAAAGAGATGGAATGTTGTCCTGGTAGTAGAATGAGGGTATAATTGTGAGAGATGAAGCATGATGTTTGGGCCTTCAATTGAGTAATGATTTCTTGAATTGTACAGGATCAAAATACCCACATAAGGTGAATCACATTGGGATGCTATAAAATACGATTATTGAAGTACAGTATTGCCCCTAAGTGGATCAGGAAAATCACTTCAAATATTCCTCGATGCAACATAAGCCCTAGTGGCAATATATTACGTGAGAAGTTTCAAGTTATCAATGAAAGATTGTAGATCAACATTGAGGTGATCGAAAATGGATGGATAAAAGATACAAAGTACGAGATGAGATTAGGCCATCAGTCTTAAGATGAAAAGTAATGAAGAAACGTTAAAAGACTTAGCTTTGTTCATATAGGATAAGCAACGAGAGTAACCTGGAGTTTGGTCGTAGAGGGACGACTTGACATAATTTTGTATATGTTCACAAGGTGAGGCCTAGATATTGGCTAAGAGCTAGAGGAAAGAGGATAGAAGCGTCGCATAGGCGCACACACAAATTTAGAGTCGTACAGTCTGCATGATAAAAGGTAACAACAGTTACGAGATTAGAAGGATTCCAACTACAAGTCATGGTATGAGAAAGAGGCTTAAAGGAGGGAAAGCCCTGACCTTTGGATTTATTCAATGAACATTTGCCTAAATGGAAAGGAGAATATTAAAGTACTCACAAGAGCTATGTGTTATGAGAATGATAAGTGCATCAGTCAACATTCGAGGACGAATGTTCCAAAGGAGGGAATGATGTTACGCCCTGCAGTATTACGTCGATATTACGCCCCGTAGTATTATATTATGATGATGTTATGCCTCACAGTATTATATTGCAATGATGTTACGCCCTGCAGTATTATGTTACGATGATGTTAAGCTTCGCAGTATTATATTACGACGATGTTACACCCTGTAGTATTATACGTGAAATTGTCGTAAGATAATTGACCTCAGTTCAAGGACAAGATTATTTAGAGATTACAAGCATTATGCTATTTAAAACAAGTGATGAGTAAATTCGTGAAGATGAGAGGTTAAGCAAATCGAAGAAAGTGAGTTTCGTCAAAGTTTGTCGATTTGGAATAAAATACGGCCTGAGCTATAATACTCGGTCTTTATGGACTAGTGCCATACAAAGTACCATATGACCATGATAGTAAGGTGTATAAAATGTGTTAAAAGTGAGTGATATTTTAAGTAATTTGAGACAATTCTTAATTATGTGGATAATTGGTTAGTTATTGGTTAATAGAGAAATTAACAAGTTAATTAAGAATTAGTGGGTAATTAATTAAAGCTTTGGATAAGCCTTAACGTGGCAACCCACTTATGACTCTTAAAGTTCATGTTATAAGGTGGCAAATGAAGAAAGGTTGGTGGCTTATAGCCTATTTGGCCAAGCTTGTTTTTGGCCAAAAGCACTTTTGGCCTCAATTTAAGGTGTTTGGCCAAGTTTCTGGAAGGAAAAAAAGTGCTTTTGAGGAGAAGCAGAAGCAGTTTTGGAGAAGCAGAAAAAAGTAGTTTCTCTCCAAAAACACTTTTTTGAGAAGCACTTTTGAGAAAAACACACTTAGAAGCAGTTTTTTAAAGCTTGGCCAAACACTAATTGCTACTCAAAAGTGCTTTTCAAACTAATTAGCCAAACACAAACTACTTCTCACCAAAAGTACTTTTGAGAAAAGCACTTTTAAAAAAAAACACTTCTCAAAATAAGCTGATTTTTGCAGCTTGGCCAAATGGGCTATTAGTCATCAAAAGTGTGGGGGCCACACCTAAAGACTTAAAAATCATTTCAATTCATTTTGTGTCTCTACAAAATTAATAAAAAGCTTCAACAAGAAAGTTTCCTTCAAGGTCATTCATGATAGTAACGTAAGTTATTCAATTCATATGAGACTTCTTAGAAAATTAGCAACAGGATTTTGCGATTCTATAGGAGTACTGTGCAATCTTTCTCAAGAACATCATACGGATTTTTCCTACTTCGATCCGCCGTTATGTGTTGTCGCAATTGATGTGTGTTAGAGGGATTGTCAAGATAATCGGCTCAGGTATGTTAAGGCTATCGCTTCTTTCTTTTGGCATGATCTATATGATACAAACGAAACGAGCAAATGCACAATTTCCATAAATGACTCTATTCATAAAAATACTAGAGATGCCTATGTTCTTGATTCCCCATGTGTCATATTATTCTATCATGTTCATGGGTGTTAGAAAATAAGTAAGTTGATCAAGTTTATTTCACCATATTAACCAAAGGCATAATGGTCTCATGACACTCCGAAAGATTTTATTGACGTACTCATCATGCATTGCATTCATTTACATTGACCCATGACCAGATGACGTTATATATATATATATATATATATATATATATATATGTATGTATATATGTATATGGGATATGGGAAAAGGTTATGGCATTATATACGCACCACCACCTGATCAGCTGGTATACGTTGATGATTTGCCCATAGTGGCCGAGATGATATGATGGGATGCCCTCAGAGGCTTGATGATGTTATGAACGCATATACCCATGCTTGTTATGGCATTTATACGTATATGCATGACATTATAATATTAAATGATTCACAGAGCTCTTCAGATAAACATGTTGAGTCTTTTACTCTATGTTTATCTCATGTCTATTGTTTATTAATTTTCATTCCTTACATATTCGTTACATTATGTGTACTGACATCCCTTTTGCCTAGGGATGCTACGTTTCATGCCCACAGATCCCGATAGATAGGTTGAGAGTCCTCCAAGTAGGCTATCAGCTCAACGAAAAATGTTGGTGGGCTCCATTTGCTTCGGAGTTGCTTATTTGGTTAGTATGATTTAGACATGTATTGATTGGTATGTCGGGTCCTTGTCCCGGCCTTATGGCATTTATGTACTCATAGAGGCTTGTAGACTTATGTCATGTATATGAAAGATTGTATGGCCTTGTCGGCCTATTTTCAGTGTACGAGTGATCATTTCGGCCTTATAGGCCCGTATGCGATATGTATAAGTCGGTATATCATGTTGGGCCATCTTATATCAAGTATTCCATCATGCTTCATTCTAGTTATCTCATAGAAACCTTATTGTTCATTTACCTATGATAATATGATACGAAAAATACGTTATGTCGGTATTCGATTGAATAAGGCACTGGGTACCCGTCGCGGCCCATTAGTTTGGGTCGTGATAGAAAATTTCTCCTGAAATCCTATGAGTGTGCTCCTCGACAATTCTAGATGATGAACTACATTTGTTTACTATGGGAGGGTGGTGGTGGCAGGTTCTGAGTCCCCTCTACCTGTGTTGCCTTCAGGATTGTCATTGATGGAATCATCACTATTCCATACTTTCAAATCTCTTGATTGGTTGTTGGTCGAATATTTAGGGAACAACTTCTTAGTTCTTTGGGGCAAATTATTACTACTTTTCTTGCATACTGCTCTTTGAGGAAGTAAGATTTGTTGTCATTAAGGAGGCACAGTATTGGTCTTGTTTCCCTAAGGTCCACCATCGTTGCTGCTACTTCGAGCTGTTCGATTTCGTCTACTTTATTGAGATTGGCCTGGGTTTATGTTATTAGACTCATTGGTGGAGTGATTGGTTGATGGTGAGGCTTGTGCATGTAGTAGGATTGGTATATTGAGGATCGACTTGGATTGTATCCACAGAACTATGGAATGTCGTGGGAGTTGAGATGGGTAGAATGGTAGTTTTATGGGTTCTGGTGGTGGTGGGTAGTTGTTGTATTAGTGGTTCATCTCCTGGTGGTTATATAAAGGTGGTAGTGGTGTGTTGTACTGGTAATTGTGTAGTGTCGAGGGTGGGTTCATGGCCCATAAATACTGGTTGTAAAGGTCGACCTCCATCCTCATTGCCTCCGTCACTATTTACGTTATGTCTGCTGGGTTTTAGATCATGATGATCACATACTGACCATCGATATCCATTATGAAGGTTAGTACGTATTCTTGAAGACTCATTTCCAGCCAAGATTGAGGGCATGTATGTACTGGGGGGTATTGAGAGATGTATATTGGTCGGGGATATTATGAAGGGTAGTTCGATAGTTGCATGGTGAGTGTGTTCAAGATAATAGGGTGTTGGAGTAGGTGAGTGTTTGTGAAGGAGAGTGCCCTCATATGTTGTAGATTTAAGGGAAGACGATTCATTAGAGTGGAGTGTAATTGTTGTAGTGGCCTTACTTTTAGTAGAGGTTGTATTGTTGGAAATGGGATTTAATGATGGAATGACAGAAGTAGGATTTGTTTGAGTGGTTAGCGGATGTAGTTAATTAGATGGGGTAATTGATGATGAAGCTATTTGTTAAGAAAGTTCACGTGGATGCACTGCATGTGTATTGATTTGTGTATGTTGGGCTGTTAGATATGAGGTATTTGGAGTGGAAAGTTTATATGTTTATTGGGCCTAGAAGAGTAGCATGCATAGGCCTATTATCATTAGGGAAATTGGGTTGGGTAGGGTTGGGTAATGTAGTTGTTTGTGGCAATTTGGTTGATGTGTCATCATATTGTGTAGTGTCGGGAATATGTGCCACGTGGCCTATAGTCAGGGTGGAACAAATTGACATGGAGGGGAGATTTGTAGGTTGGTGTACTATGGAATGAGTAGGTGAAGCTATGCCTAGGTTGCGCAGACTAAGCTGGGGGAGAGGGGTAGCCAGATCTTTTCCTTTTGTTAGGGGAGCAAGGTTTGGGAGTTGTTCATTTGAGGATGTACATGTGGGGTCCAACTTATTATCCTTCATAGCATTGATGTGTGGTGGGCATCCTATGATTGGTAATTCTTTGTTACGTGAAGGCATCGGGCCTTTCCTGCGGTGGGCTTTTGTATTTGGTTTTTGAGGGAAAACTAACTGTTCTCCATTCACTGGTGGTAGGAGATTGTTGATGTGAGAGTTCCTTTACTTGAAGAGACAGTGTATCAATCATGGATCCGGTGAGTGAGGATGAGTGAACATGGAATGGACTCGGTTCTCCAGTTATTGGTTTAAACGTGCAAAGTATTTTTTTGTGGCCCAGCCTTCCACAAAGGGTGCATAGCATGTTGAGACCCTCGTATAGGATTTTTTGTCTATGCTTACCAATGAACACATGTATTTTTAATGGTTGTTCCAATGGTACTTCAATACAGATGTGTGCATATCTTCCTCTAGTGGTAGCCGACGTATAAGTATCAATTTTGAGGAAGGTACCAATTTTGGATCCAACTCTTTATAGGATGTCAAAATCGTAAAACTCAGTGGGTAACTCAGGTAACCGTATCCAAATTACCGAGTAAGTAAGTTGTGTATTGGAGGCAATGAATTAAGGTTCCCATTTACGCATTGATAGGAAATGATTAAATATAAACCAAAGTCCTTCATGGTTATTCATATTCTCTTCCTTTTGGAATTTTATGAGGAAGAAATCTAAGCCCAGATCAATTAGTGGTAAATTTTCTATAGGTTGCCATAGGGAACGTAATTTGGTACGTAGTGTTTGATGCCCGACTTTTCGACCAAACACTTTGACTATCACGAAAGATTTCCATAGAGAATATAGGCAAGTTTTATCAGAAGACGTTAAAGTAATAAAAGTGTCATGTTGGTTGTCATTTTTGGCTTTATCGGAGAAATAAATATGTGAGTGAGTTGTGTGACAAGTGCTCTTAAATGGTGAAATTAGTTGTGTGAAAGTAGTATGTGCTTGAAGAATTGTTTCATGTCTGTGGAGGTATTGTTCTATGCCGCGGGTGTATCAATATGCATGGTGCTCAAATCACGTGGTTCAGGCGGAGAGTTGGCGGTAGTTATTTCCATGGTGAGGATTGGTTAGTGGTTTAGAAGAGGAGGAGGGAACAGAATTAAGCTATAGAGAGAAGGGAGAGTTTCTCACTCTAACCCATTAGTTTCTCAACATGGGCAAAAATTTTGAATATATTTTGAAAGAAGAATGCATTGAGCATTTAAATCACATAATTAGCATTATGTGAATTTTGTTCCAACAGTGTTGTCTGACAATTTAAATTGCTCTTGAACGGTAAATATTTCAGCTATCACAATTTTTCCAACAAACTAAACTCCTGTTTGGCTATTAATTTTGTGAGGTTTTTTTTAATTTTATTTTTAAATATGTGTTTGTTTATATATTTTAACTATTTTTTGGCAGATTTTGAAAATAAGATCTTCAAATCCTAAAAATAGCTCTAGAGTAATTTTTGAAGTTTTCTACTAACAAAACTTCAAATTATTTTCAAATAAAATGCATGTACAAACATAATTTTAACTTTCAAATATTATTTTTCATCTTATCTTCAAAAACTCATTTTTTTCAAATTTTAACCAAATCTCTGTCCAAGCGCTTGCTAAATTTTGGCTTTAACCACAATCTCAATGCTCGGTTTCCAAGCCTTAGGCAAAGATTTTTATATGTCCTGAATAGATATATTTCATGCTATTCAAGAGGTAAACTCATGATTATATTAATTTTAATGGTAAGTGATTCATTTTTAAGAGCAACAACAACAACAATAATAAAAACAACAAATTCCGTTGAGCCCCACACATGGGGTCTGGAAAGGGTAGTGTGTACACAAACCTTACGTCTACTCTAGGGAGATAGAGAAGCTATTTTCCGATAGACCATTGGCTCAAGAAAGATGAAAATAAACGATAGAAGCAAGAATATCAACAATAAAGTCCAGAAAGATAATAACAGCAATCTAAGAAGCAGAAAAATTGAGGGAAGGAAGCAATAACAACAAACAGTAACAACGACAGGATACTAGGAAACCGAAGTGGGAGACAGTAGGAACACATCATGTAGTACTAGAAATCTAAGAACAAGACCCTACTATACTGACCCTAAAACCCTTAGTGCAGAACAGTAATACTCTCGACTACCTACTAACTCTCTACCCTAATTCTCAACCTCCACACCCTCCTATCAAGGGTTATGCCCTCAGTAAGTTGAAGTCGCGCCATATCCTGCTTAATCGCTTCTCCCCAATACTTCTTTGGCTGCCCTTTACCTCTTCTCATACCCACTCAAGCCAACCGCTGACACCTCCTTATTGAGGCATTTGAGCTTTTCCTCTTCACATGCCCAAATCATCTAAGACTCGCTTCTCGCATCTTGTCCTTTATGAGGGCCATGCCTACATTTACCAGGGTATCTTCTTTCATAAACTTATCCAACCTAGTATATCCGCATATCCATTCCAACATTCACATTTTTAGCTACTTTAATCTTTTGTATATGAAAGTTTTTGACGGGCCAATACTCTGTCCCATGCAATATAGTCAGTCTAACTACTATTCTGTAGAACTTACCTTTAAGTTTTGGTGGCACATTTTTATCACACAAAGTGCCGGCCATTTCATCCACCCCACCCCTATACGATGTGTGACATCCTCGTCAATCTCCTCATTTGCTTAGATAATTCACCTAAGATACTTGTAACTTCGTCTCTTAGAGGTGACTTATGAATCAAGCCTCACGTTCATGTCTAATTCCCTCGTTACGTTGCTGAACTTGTACTCTAAGTATTCTGTCTTAGTCCTGCTCAACTTGAAATCTTTGGACTCTAAGATCTGTCTCCAGACCTCCAACTTCTTGTTAACATCGCCTCGCGCGTCGTTAACTAGTATTATGTCACTACAAATAACATACACCATGGTGTCTCTCCTTAAATATGGTGTATCAGTGCGTCCATCGCCAAGACAAATAAAAACGAGCTAAGGGAAGATCCTTGGTGTAACCCCATCACAACCAGAAAATAATCTAAGACTCCTCACATTGTCCTTACCTGAGTCTTAGCTCCATCATACATGTCCTTAATCACCCTAGTGTATACTACGGGAATACCTTTAGCCTCCAAACATCTCCAAGGAACCTTCCTTGGGACCTTATCTCACGCTTTCTATAGGTCAATAAACATAATATGCAAATCCTTCTTCCTTTCCATGTACTATTCCACCAACCTCCTAACAAGGTGGATGACTTTCGTAGTCGAACGTCTCGGCATGAATATGAACTGGTTCTCGGATATAGACACAGTCCTCCTTACACTCACTTCTACTATCTTCTCCCAAACTTTCATAGTAAGATTAAGTAACTTGATACTCCTATAGTTGTTATAAATTTATAATTTTGGATTTCTTGTTCTTGTACAGCGGAATCATCATACTCCACCTCCATTCCACGTGCATCTTCTTGTTGCTCCCAAACGCACATACAAGTATACGTGGTCATGCAAGTGATAAAATGATAAGTCGAGTGTCGAACCCACAGAAATTTGTATTAACTACCCACTAAATTCACCAAGATTGTTATTTAGTCGATCCAATCCAAATTCAAAAGTGTGATTATACTAAACAGTAATTCTAACTAGTAACTAAATTATCAAGCAGCAAAATAGTTGTTGTGTATTCAGTAGAGACAAATATTTCAGGGTTGTGATCGATTCACCAATCCTATTGTGTTCTAGTTAACTCTCCCTTTCATATAATTCACTCATGGTTGCAAATTAATCAAAAAATTGCTCTCATAGCCTTCTCCTGAAGTATTACTCGCATATTTAAAATATATTAATGCCTATATTCCTATGAAATCAATATATTAAGAACTCATTAAGATTACGATATCTAATTAAACACGGTGACTAGGTATATTCCTATCCTAACCACAAATCCCCCCCCACCCCTCAGAGTTAAGATCGTGCCTCTTCAATTCTTTTATAATCTAAATATGGCTTTCTCAAGCATAGCATAGATAGTAAATAGAACCTAACTGTTGGCCAGACATATAAGCAATTAATAAACAGAATTAAAGAAACAACCATATATTAGTGAATCGTAATCAAGGTTAATTCAGCGTTAAACAACAATACTCATGGCTAAATCACAATCCCACAACTACGGGTTTTAGCCACTCATGATAGTATCAAACAAATTCATAAGTGTTGGATAATTGAAAATACTAAGAAAAGATGAAGAAATCCAATATATCCTTGCTCCCGGATCATTCTCGTGTGTCTCTAGGTCTAAAGTGTGTCCAAAGTCCAAAAATAATATTTTCCATGTATTTATACCAAGTAGGGTCGGACCTAGACAAAATCTTCCTTTCCGAGCCGAAATAGGAAAACTTGCAAACTTAATGCTTTCCATGCATTACCCAGGGCGTCGCACTAATGCCTTTTCCTGTTAGACCACAAAAAACCCAATCTCTGAACTTTAGAAATTTCTGACAAAACTTTGCATTAATACATCGCACAATGTGCCTCGCACTAGTGCATTTCTTCAGCAGTTGCTTGTTCCTTGAATTTTGACGTCCAAAATTGATCCTCGACCTCCGAACATGATCTCGGCTTAATCCCTTGGGCTTATACTCAGACTTCAAAGCTCCAATTAGCTTGAATTAGTTCCACAACATCTACATAACTCGGAATCACTCCTACAAGGCATAAAAGACACAATAAGTGCAAAACACTAGCGATTAAAGCTCAAGCACAATTAAAGTGTAGTGAATTAGAGTGAAATAAACGACTAAAACACGAGATTATAGCCTACCATCAACACCTCACACTTATATCATTGCTCGTCCTCGATCAATCAAACTACACTTTACAATAACATGACCTTTTTAAACAATCCTCCTAACTCGTCATACCAAGAATATTTAAAGTAGACTAAGCACAAGAGTGTAACATCTTAACCTCAAGATTTGACTCACAAGTACCACACATTATTCACAACTCACTCACTTACTCTAACATAAAGGTTAATGACATTACTTTTCCTTCATGAATCAAGGGACCTCACACAACAAAAGAGAGTAGTTTCACATACAATAAACTTTAAGAACAATTAGGAACTCAGGATAGAAAGAATTCACTCACTCTCAGAAATAACATTCATATGCCACAAAAGATGCACCATAGGCTTGTTCGTAGTATACTACTCTACTAATCGAGCTCATTCAGTCTAAGACCAAGTAGGACTTTAATTAGTAGTAATGTAGGTTGTGAGACTGGTAGGATACATTTAGATATAAGAGTGACTACAACTCCCTAAGCACTTTAATACATACACTTTAACATTTAAATCCCATACTTATGTCAAACCATAACTCCATATTCACATTAATATACATCAACTCCCTACTTCTTTAAGCATAATTATATCAAGAGTTGCCACTTTTAAGGAATATTTTTTACAACAATACAACTATTTTTTTCTTTTCTTTTTCAATTCAAGTGGCTCTTAATTTTTCAAGACAGTGCACCTGTCTCCTTATTTCATTAGTTCCACTCAAAAGCCAAACCAACCACCCCACACTTTAACTTTTACAAAGTTCATAACAATTTGTGCTCATGAGAGGTGAAAAGGTTCAAATAGATGGTTAATTCAAACAAATGGGTAAGGCTTTTAATGTGGTTGCCAAAGAAACAGGATCACAGGATCAAAGGAATTAACTATGATACATAACAATTAGGTGAGTAAAATATATATATCTGGCTCAACAAAGAAGCGCCTATATCACTTCTAAGACTGAACAAAACTACTATTTCTCTTTACAAACACACGGGGCAAGCATTAAACATCAAATGCAATGCACAGATTAACTCATAAACCTCACACACACATGGCACATAACTAACTCAGGATTGGACTCATCAAGACACTCTAGTCAAAGCAGTTATATAAATTTAAGATCATACAATTTAAGATACTTATACAAGAGTCAAAAACCAAGCTTAAGCGTCACAACCAAAGTACTTACTATTCTCAAGGCATAACAAAGTTAAGAGATATTGCTTCAAATCAATTCATAGCACACTGGCTCCTACTCCTAAAAAAATACAACTAACTACACCCGGTTCAAACAAAACCCTTGTAAAAGAGCCGCGACACAAAGAAAAATCAAGGGGTAATTGCTACACTACCTACAAAGAAAATCTTTTTGTCCTTTTTCTTTTCGACTTAAATCTCTCGAGAAAACTGTCTAGGAGATCCATCGTTGGGAAAAGTCCTAATTTTTTGATTTTTTTAAAAACAAAAACTACTACACTAAGAAGAATACTACAACTAAGCTAAAATAGCACAGAAAATTACCCAGACAATCTCCTCACCCCACACTTAAAATTGTGCAATGTCCTCAATGCACATTATAAATAACAAGAGTGTAAAGAGACTCCCTAGTAGGCCAAAGGCCAAAGAATTAGCAGCTCATGGGTACTCAGACTTCCCCCAGGTATGGTCCTTTGTGTGGTCACCCCACACTTAGTTCTCATCATTTAGCTCTTTTTTTTCACCCTTCCAATGGCTTTGCTTCCTACGCTTATAATCCCACAAAAGAAAATAGACACTACAAAAATACTATAATACAAATAAAAATAAAAGAAAAAAGTAAAGTTGGGTTACCTCCTAACAAGCGCCTGATTTAACGTCGCGGCACGACGCAGAGCCTCGCTTACTCATCAGCGAGTACAACTTTGGCCTTCTTACAACCAATTATTCCTCCCCAATAGTGATTGACTCTATGTCAATTCACTAAAAATTTCCTATCACCATTTAATTCACACAACTCAATTTCACTATAAGGAGTGACTCTCACCACCTCAAACGGGCCTGGCCATCTCGATTTTAACTTCCCAGGAAGCAGCTTGAGCCTAGAATTGAACAATAATACCTGTTGGCCTGGCTCTAAGTGACGTGACTTGATACGCTTGTCATGCCATCTTTTCGTTTTCTCTTTGGAAAACTTTGCATTTTCGTAAGAGTGCAGCCTGAACTCATCTAACTCATTCAACTGCAAGAGTCTCTTCTCACCCGCAGCTTCAAGGTCCATATGCAACTTTTTAATGGCCCAGTATACTTTGTGTTCAAGCTCAATAGGCAAGTGACATGCCTTCCCATAAACAAGCTTATACGGCGATGCCCGAATTGGCATTTTGTATGCAGTTCTATACGCCCACAAGGCATCATCTAACTTTGCAGCCCAATCCTTCCTATTCATACTCATCGTCTTCTCTAAGATTTTCTTTATTTCTCTGCTAGACACCTTATCTTGTCCACTTATTTGAGGATGATATGCTATAGTAACTCTATGGTGGACTCCGTATTTAGCTAGAAGGTTATTCAATAACCGATTGCAAAAATGTGTCCCTTCATCACTAATCAAGGCACTGGAGTCCCAAATCTTGAGAATATGTTCTTTTTCACAAATGCAGCTACTACCATGGCAATATTTGTTGGCAATGTGATCACCTCTACCCATTTTGACACATAGTCGACTGCTAGCAAGATGTACTTGTTTCCTCTGGACAAAAGGAATGGTCCCATAAAATCTATCCCCCACATATCAAAAATCTTGACCTCCAGGATGTTAGTCAAAGGCATCTCATGCCTCTTTGTGATTGTTCATGTTCTTTGACACTGCTCACACTTCTTACCAAATGCATGGGCGTCCTTGAATAATGTTGGCCAAAAGAAACCGTACTGTAATACCTTTGCAGTTGTTCTATCGCCTCCATGATGCCCCCCATACGGTGATGCATGAAAATTATACAAGACTAATTCCACCTCCTTTTTTGGAATGCATCTCCTCATCAACTGATCAACATACTGTTTGTATAAGTATGGCTCATCCCAGTAGTAGAAGTTCACATCATGTAGAAACCTCTTTCTAGCTTCAGATTCAGTTTCAGGAGAAAGTACCCCACTCACAAGATAGTTCACATAGTCCGTGTACCATGGGGGAGAGTCTTGGGTGATAGCAAAATGTTGCTCATCATGAAATGCCTCTTTAATTTCTCCACCCTCCTCCACGTGTTCGTGACTTTCTTGCCTTGATAGATGGTCAGCTACATGGTTCTCTGTGCCCTTTTGATTTCGTATTTCTACATCAAATTCCTGCAACAATAAAACCCAGTGCATCAATCTAGCCTTAGATTCCTTTTTTGTAATAGATACCTGATTGATGCATGATCGGCATGGAATATGACTTTCGTTCCCACCAAGTATGCCCTAAATTTCTCACAAGCCCACACCACGGCTAACAACTCCTTTTCAATGGTGGTGTAATTCAGCTGCGCATCATCAAGAGTCTTACTCGCATAGTAGATAGAATAAAATACCTTGTCTTTCCTCTAGCCTAACACTGCCCCAATAACATGGCCATTTGCATCACACGTAAGTTCAAATGGTAAATACCAATCCGGTGCCGTAATAATAGGGGAATCCACCAACTTCTTTTTGATCTCTTCAAATGCCTTTAGGCAGGCGTCATCAAAATTGAAAGTTACATCCTTTAAGAAACTTGCACAAAGGAGTAGCAATTTTTGAAAAATCCTTTATAAAGCATCGATAGAACCCCGTGTGTCCCAAGAAACTCCGGACACCCTTCACAGAAATGGGTGGAGGTAATTTTTCAACTGCCTCCACCTTTGCCTTATCAACTTCAATGCCTCTTCTAGACACTCTATGACCCAACACGATACCTTCCTACACCATAAAATGGCACTTTTTCCAATTCAATACTAGATTTTTTTCTTCACAACAGGCTAACACCTTGCTCAAATTCTTCAAACAGTCATCAAAAGAAGACCCAAAGACTGAAAAATCATCCATAAAGACTTTCACAAATTTTTTTACCATATTGGTAAAAATAGCCATCATGCATCTTTGGAAAGTGGCAGGTGCATTACAAAGATCAAATGGCATGCACTTGAAGGCGAAAGTGCTATAAGGACAAGTAAAAGTGGTCTTCTTCTGATTCTCTAGGCATATGACAATCTAGTTGTACCCCGAATAACCATCAAGGAAGCAATAATATGCATGCCCCACCAACCTGTCCAACATTTGGTCAATGAATGGAAGTGGGAAGTGGTCCTTGCGGGTTGCTTTGTTGAGCCTTCTGTAATCAACGCAAACTCTCCTACCTGTCACAGTGCGAGTAGCTCAGTTTTCTCATTCTATACCACAATCATCCCCCCTTTTTGGGCATAAATTGTATCAGGCTTACCCAGTTACTGTCAGAGATAGGAAAGATAATACCTGCATCCGCCACTTAATTACTTCCTTCTTCACGACCTCTTTCATAATGGGATTTAATCTCCTTTGTTGCTCAATATTGGGGCGGTGTCCATCTTTCAAAAAGATTTTATGCATGGAAAATGATAGACTGATTCCCTTGATGTCAGCAATTGTCCACCCAATAGCCTTTTTATGCTCGCGAAGTACTCTGAGCAATTTTCCTTCTTGTGCATTAGTCAAGATGTATGAGATAATCACTGGCATTGTCTCAGAGTTTCCCAAATAAGCATAGCGTAGATGCACTAAAAAAGGCTTAAGTTCTACCTTTTGAGCTTCTTCAATAGATGAATTAGGAGGGGTCGAAGTGATAGGCCTTTCCAACTCCTCAAATCTTTCAAACCCATGGACATAACTGCAAGACATGTCAAGTACTTGCTCAATTTCTCCCATTATTTCATCTTCACTGTCTTCTTCATCCCTAATCAAAGTTTGTTCAAGAGGATCTATGGGGCTCTTACAAGGCACCAATGATGTAGCATCACTTTCCACCACAGAAATCATGGATAGCTCTTCATAGTGGATTGACAATCTGAGTGCTTTATACACATTGAATACCTCCACTCAATCGTTGGCTCTCATCGTCATCTTTCCATCGCATACATCAATAATAGCTCGACCTGTGGCTAAGAATGGATGCCCAAAAATAAATTGGACTTCCTGATCATGCTCGTAGTTCAAGATAATGAAATCGGCAGGGAATATGAAAGAACCCACTTGAACTAACACATCTTCAATCACTCCTTCAGGATAAGTAAGGGAGCGATCAACCAACTATAAGATTACCGTTGTTGGTCATGGCTCGCCCAGACCCAACTGTCTGAATACATATAGCGGCATCAAATTGATGCTCGCTCCAAGATCACACAAAGCTCGCCCGGTTGCGTGCTTACCAATCGAGATTTGGATAGTGAAACTACCCGGATCCTTCAATTTCTAAGGTAGCTCGCTTTGGATTCTAGAGCTACATTCCTCAGTGAGCGCAGTAATCTCGAATTCGATCAACCTCCTTTTATTTGCCACTATGTCCTTGATGTATTTTGCATATTTGGGTACTTCTTGCAGGATGTCTACTAGTGGAATATTGATTTGCACTTGCTTCAAAATATCAAAAAACTTTTTATACGTGGCATTATCCTTCACTTTCTGCAATCTTTGAGGGAATGGAGGTGGTGGCCTCGCAACTAATGGTGGGGGTTGCTTAGCCACCACCTCTTCAGCTGGCTTCTCTGACTCATTTGATTTTTCTAATTCTAACTCTATAGTGGCTGGCTTCTCATTAAAGGTCACTCTCTCATTCCTCAATGACACGTCATTAATAGATGCCTTAGGATTAGCCTCAGTGTCGCTGGGAAGAGCTCCAACTAGTTGAGTATTTTGGACACTGGCAAGTTGTCCCATTCGTCGCTCCAAATTTCTCATTGTTGCGGCTTGGGCCTGCTGATTAGCCATTACTTTATTCATTATCTCTAATATTTGGGCCTGCTCGTCAGCCATAAATTTCTTTATCATTTCCTCAAGGTGACTCGTCGAGTTTGCATGTTGTTTAGCCTGAGGTGGTCTATATTGTTGTTGAGGTGCTTGTGGCCTATATTGATTCTGAGCACCTTGGTTTCCACCCCAAGAGAAATTTGGGTGGTTCCTCTAGTTGGGATTGTAAGTGTTCTCATACTAGTTTGTCTGGCCCCTATTTGCATTACCCACAAAACAGACAGACTCTAGATTAGCTGGGCATAAGTCGCTTGTATGACCCTCTCCACATACTTCACAAAACAATTGAACCTGATGCACTGGCGGGGCTTGTTGCTTGTTAATAACCAAGTTCATTTGATTGACTTGGTTGGTCAATGTGGAAATCTGTACTGATAATGTAGATATGACATCTAACTCAAGAACCCATGTAGATTTTTGCATTGTGTGTCTGCCCATCTCTCATTGCCAATCAGGATTGCTTTTGGAGAATTTGTTCAATAATATATATATCTCATCAAAGCTTTTCTCCAACACTTGACCTCCAGCTGCAGCATCTACCACAATCTTTGTCTCAGGATGTAGCCCTTCTATGCAAGTGTGAGCTAACACTTTGTTTGTCTGATTGTGATGAGGACAGTCTCTGAGCAGCCCCTTGAACCTCTCCCCAAGTTGAGTATAAAAACTCCCCCGCTTTCTGTTTGAAGGCAACTATTTCACTTCTGATCTTTGCAGTTTTGCTTGAAGGGAGGAACCTTGCCAAAAATTCCTTGCCAGATCATTCCATGATGTAATAGAATTAGTTGGTTCTGCCTTCAGCCATCACTTTGCTTCGCCCAACAGAGAGAACAGGAAAAGTGTGAGCCTCAGATAGTCTGGAGTGACTCCATTAGTGATATAAGTATCACTAATCTCCAAAAAGTTCAGGATATGTTGTTGTGGATCCTCGTGTGGAAGACCCATAAATTACCCATTCGCATGTAGTAGTTGGATCATGCTCTGTTTCAGCTCAAAAGTGCCCAGTGATTCTGGGCTTCACAATACTGAAGGTGACATTAGCAATGATGGGCATCGCCACCTCCTGAACAACCATATGTTGCTCCTCTGCCATGTTCACAGGAAATTGAACAAGTGCCTGAAGATTATTTGTGTTCCTTGCTTCCCTCTACCTCCTATGAAATGTTCTCTCAGGTTCGGGGTCAAAGACTTGAAGTCTATCCTAGCTTCTGACCCTACGCATTCAATCAAAGTTCCTGAGATCATAGCAATAATCAAGTAATGTTAGACTTGACGAAATAAACAATGAAAGCAAAAACGAAAAAGTAGTCAATATTCAAGTCCCCGGCAACGGCGCCAAAAACTTGTTGCTCCCAAACGCGCACGCAAGTATACGTGGTCGTACAAGTAATAAAATAATAAGTCGAGTGTCGAACCCACAAAGACTTGTATTAACTGTCCACTAAATTCACCAAGATTGTTATTCAATCGAGCCAATCTGAATTCAAAAGTGTGATTATACTAAACAATAATTCTAACTAGTAACTAAATTATCACAGCAAAATGGTTGTTGTGTATTCAGTAGAGACAAGTATTTCAGAGTTGTGATCGATTCACCAATACTATTGTGTTCTAGTTAACTCTCCCTTTCATACAATTCACTCATGGTTGCTAATTAATCGAACAATTGCTCTCATAGCCTTCTCCCGAAGTACTACTCGCCTATTCAAAATAGATTAACGTCTATATTCCTATGAAATCAATCTATTAAGAACGTATTAAGATTACGATATTTAATTAAGTATGATGACTAGGTATATTCATATCTTAACCACAAATCCGCCCCCACCCCCTCAGAGTTAAGATCGTTCTCTCTTCAATTCTTCTCTAATCTAAACATGGCTTTCCCAAGCATAACATAGATAGTAAATAGAACCTAACTGCTGGCCAGACAAGTAAGCAGTTAATCACAGAACTAAAGAAACAATCATATATTGGTGAATTGTAATCAAGGTTAAGTCAACGTTAAACAACAATTTCATGGCTAAATCACAACCCCAGAACTATGGGTTCTAGCCACCCATGATAGACAAACAAATTCATAAGTGTTGGATAATTGAAAATACTAAGAAAAGATGAAGAAATCTGAGATATCCTTGCTCCCGGATGTTTCTCGTGTGTCTCTAGGTCTAAAATGTGTCCAAAGTTCAAAAAATAATGTTCTTCCATGTGTTTATACCAAGTTGGGTCAGACTAGACAAAATCTCCCTTTCCTAGCCGAAATAGGAAAACTTGCAAACTTAATGCTTTCCATGCATCGCCTAGTGCGTCGCACTAATGCCTTTTCGTGTCAGACCACAAAAAACCCAGTCTCTAAACTTCAAAAATTTCTGACAAAAAACTTTGCACTAATGAGTCGCACAGTGCCTCACACTAGTGCATTTCTTCAGCATTTGCTTCTTCCTTGAATTTTGACTCGGAATCACCCCTACAAGGCATAAACATACATTAAGTGCAAAACACTAGCGGTTAAAGCTCAGACACAATTAAAGTGTGGTAAATTAGAGTGAAATAAACGACTAAAATACGAGATTATAGCCTACCATCACTTCTCCGTCCTAGAAATGATGTTAAACAACCTAGTCAACCACTCCAAGCTTCCCCTATCCACATACATCCAAAATTCCACCGAAATTTCATTTGGCTCGGTCGCTCTGGCCCTACTCATCTTACACATATCCACCACGACCTACTCAATATTTATGCGCTTACAATACCCAAAATCTCGATGACTCTCGAAATGCTCCAAATCACCCAACATAAAGTTCATGTCCCATATTCATTCAGGAGTTTATGAAAATAAGTATGCCATCTTCGCTTAATCTGTGCCACTTCCATTAAACTCTGTCTTCCTCGTCTTTGATGCCCCTCACTTAGTTCAGATCACGAGCCTTCCCTTTTCTCACTTTGGCCAGCCTAAATAGCTTCTTGTCACCGCCTTTGTCCCCCAGTTCTTCATACAAACGACCAAACGTTGCAGTCTTAGCCTCCGTGACCGCTAACTTTGCCTCCTTCTTAGCCTTCTTATACCTTCTTGGTTCGTCCTCTTCTCCTCCTCGTTCGTGATCTCACTAACTTCAAGTACGTCGCTTTCTTTGCTTCTATTTTTTCTTGGACCTCTTCATGCCACTACTAGTCCCCTTTGTGACCGCCAGAATAACCTTTCGAGACCCGTAACACCTCTCTCTCAACTTCCTTAATGCAGCTCATCGTCATAATCGACATGTCATTCGCATCCCCATTACTCCTTCAGGCCTCCATGGCTAATAATTTCTCCTCAACTCCTGAGCTTTGTCCATAGTCAAGACTCCCACCTAATCTTCGATCGATCCCATTTTGAAGAGCCGAAAGCACAATTAAGGACTAAATTCGGAGTTTAATCCAATGGGTCTCTTAAAAAGAAGAAAGGAACAGATCAACAACAGGCCCCTCGACGATAAAATCTTGCATATTTGAAGTCAAATTTATGCAAAGTCCTTCTCAGAAACAATCCAATTACTACAAACTTAACCCAATAAAGAAAAAAAAACAGATCTTCCAGAAATAGGGAAAAGCCAAAAATATGAAAAAGATATTAGTCTTGAACTCTTGATAGAGACCAATCTCATCCAAATCCTTATTTGCCCATTCCTAATTTCCTATCTTCATCGACATTGAAAGGCGCGCCAAAAATAGCAACTACCTCCTCTCCATCCAATAATGCACTTCCACGTGTCAAGCCAGCCATCATCACACGTCACACTAACGTTCCGTAGAAACTATTTCAATCCCTTCAACATTTCCAACTTCCATAACCATAACACCTCCTTTCTCTCTCTCTACCTATACATACAACAATTCTGTATCTATAGTTCTATACATTCATTCGATTCGCTGTATTTTTTAAAGATTCAATGGAGCTTCAAAAGATCAGCTCAAAGGGTGTCCAGAACACTGAAGAAAATCAAGAAACCGTAAACCGGCGAATCCAACGGTTGACTTTACATCTGAACCCGGTTCAGGACATCACCCCGGTCCACTTAGAGCTGCTAACGTGCGCGTCGGGGAAGGCGAAGACGATTAACGTGAGCACTGTAACACTGTCGGAATACATGAGAGGGAAGCATAGGGATATACAAGAACAAGTTTATGCTTACTTCAATTCAAGACCTGAACTTCAGACGCCAATTGAGATATCAAAAGATGAACACAGAGAATTGTGCATGAAACAACTTGTGGGGTTGGTAAGAGAAGGTGGGATAAGGCCGTTTAGGTATGTGGCTGAAGATCCGGCTAAGTATTTTGCTATTGCTGAAGCTGTTGGAAGTGTTGACATGTCACTTGGCATCAAAATGGGTGTTCAGTACAGGTTATTTCTTTTTCTCTGCCCCTTGCTTTTATATTTTACTGATTTTTTGTATTTATTGTTTTGCTAGCCTCTGTTTTGTTTGTTTGTGTTTATTGTTTTTTCTCTTCCTTTGGTGGCAGTTAGAGGATTATGGAATTAGCTATTTAGGTTTAGTTGGTATGATCAATTTGGTACTGAATAATATCATATTTTGAATTTCTTTTACTCAATTCTTTGTGCTGAATATTTAACCAGAAAGATCAGAAAATATAGGTAATACTAGTATAATTTGTGAAGATAGTCTAATATCTGTCTTTTCTTCTCTTTCTGTGTTTAGTTCTTGTTAGTATTAATTTTGAAGTTATTGTTAATGGAAATTGATCTAGCTTTGATCAACAATATTGTTGTTGTTTTCACTTAGTTAAACATATCTTCCTCGAGTACAACAAGGAGGCAATCATTGGTATAGAAAGGTTGACGGCGTAGCCACGGGCGGATTCAATGTGAACCCAGTAGTTTTTGCCCAAATCATGTATATTTATTAAGAATCTACTAAACATCTATAAATATTTGACTGCGAATCCAGTTATTATAGTATATTAACTTGAGGTCGCTGTAGGAACCCATAAACTTCAAATGTTGGATCCGCCTCTGGCAGCATAGCCACCTCATCATACTTAGGAATTTTGTTATTAAGTTGAACCAAGTTGTGCTATTACACGACTAGGCGTTTTCTATTGTCTTCCCATTGAACTAGCAGCCATACTCTCCAGTTTGCATCGATGCCACACAACTGCCATAGAAAGGGGATAGCTACAAATTCTTTCTTAGCAACTTGAGCATTCTTGCTTGTTTCACTCCTTACAATGCCTCTGATGAAGTTTCTGAAATGGTTTCAATTGCTTTCAGTTGAGTTCAAGAGCAGTAATAGAAACAGAACAGATAGTCTTCCTTTTGAATAAGATGGTAGGGACCAATCTGATTCTTATATTCTCATAGCAGATATTTACATAGAGTTCTAGTCAAGGCCTTGATCCGCTCTTTCGTGTTAATTGAGGTAAGCTAAGGCTTAAACAATGTTGCAAATCTACGTTAGCGATAGCCGTATCTCCATCTAATCCAGACCAGAATAAATTGAGCTTTAGGACTCTCTTATCTTCAATTAATTCTCTTTTAGCAATAAGGAAGACCTGAATGCGAAGAATAAGAGACTTCAAAAGCTTACATTATCCAAGGGAAAAAAAAAGATTCTTAATAAGGTTTTACAATTGGACGTGTAAAACCAGCTATACAGTTTTCTGCTTTTTTGTTAGTATGTGCAAGTGATTTAAGTTCCTTGTAAAAACGACTTGTGACCATGCTTCTGTCCAATTGCCAACTTATCATCTATTCAAGTATGCGAGAACTAGAAAATGTTGCTTCTCTAAATGCATCATCCAAACCTTAAGCCGGTTGGTGACAAAGAGTGTCCTAGTAAAACTTACGTACCATAGGGTTGTTTTTGCTAACTCTCCATTTGTTACAGTGTATTTCCATTAAATGATGTCAACGTGGTGTAATTTTCTGTTAAAGTTGCATTTGTTTCTCAATCTCTATTGCCTATAGCAACTATGATGGATCTTATGTTTTAAGTTTCTCGTTAAAAGAGGTAATAACAAATTCTTACCTGACTGGACTTTCAATGCAGTCTTTGGGGAGGTTCTGTTATCAACTTGGGAACTAAAAAGCACAGAGACAAATATTTTAATGGTATAGACAATGTGGACTACCCTGGCTGCTTTGCAATGACAGAACTTCATCATGGTAAAGTGTGTTGTACCACTTCTTTTATTATTATCGCTTTCACTATCAACTTCCATCTTATAATCCGTGGTAAAAGTCTGTAATGTTTCCGATGCTCTTTGGTGCATTTGCACTACACATACAGTTGTTTTAGTACCTTTTCTCCTAAGAGTATGCAATTTTGTGGAGGGAGATGATATTTGTCTGTCACATAAATAGCCAAAGTAGTGATAGATCCTTTACACATTGGTCAGCGCATATAAGAAATGTTGCTAGGAATTTGCAAGGTTAGTCTGTTCTGTATTTGTCTGTATCCATGACTTATTTACAGCATTATCTTCCAAAGAAATGTTAAGATCATTTTGTCGTTCTCATTTGCATTAAAGGAATATTAAGGCAATATCACTGCAATATCTTGAAGTTGAAGATGCAGTTATGTATAGACCGGGCGGCTAATGAAGTATAACATCCATAAGAATTCCGCTTAATTGAATTAAAAGACTTACCATATAGTGCTTTTTTTTTTTTATTTCGATAATTAGGACACTTGGATTTTCTCTAATTCGTTTTGATCCTTTTGCTAATCAGGTTCAAATGTTCAAGGTCTTCAGACAATTGCCACCTTTGATCCTCTCACAGATGAATTCATAATTGACACGCCAAATGATGGGGCCTTAAAGTGGTGGATTGGTAATGCTGCTGTTCATGGAAAATTTGCAACAGTTTTTGCAAAACTGATGTTACCAACTCATGATACAAAAGGTGTTACCGACATGGGCGTTCATGCATTTATTGTTCCGATAAGGGATATGAAGATCCACAAGACATTACCAGGGGTTGAAATACATGATTGTGGCCATAAAGTTGGCTTGAATGGAGTAGATAATGGTGCATTGAGATTTCGCTCAGTAAGAATTCCACGAGATAACCTTCTTAATCGATTTGGAGACGTCTCACGGGATGGGAAATACACTAGCAGCCTGCCTTCAATCAGCAAAAGATTTGCTGCCACACTTGGAGAACTTGTTGGTGGTAGAGTTGGCCTTGCATATTCTTCTGTGGGTGTCCTCAAGATTGCTGTTGTTATTGCAACAAGATATTCTCTGCTACGCCAGCAATTTGGTCCTCCCAAACAACCTGAAGTTAGTATACTTGACTACCAATCTCAGCAGCACAAGCTTATGCCAATGTTGGCTTCAACTTACGCATTCCATTTTGCCACACTGCATCTGGTGGAGAAATATTCTGAAATGAAGAAGTCTCGTGATGAAGAACTGATAGGGGATGTACATGCACTTTCGGCAGGGCTTAAGGCCTATATCACTTCTTACACAGCAAAGTCATTGAGCACATGTAGAGAAGCTTGTGGCGGCCATGGTTATGCTGCTGTCAATAGGTTTGGAAGTTTGAGGAATGATCATGACATATTTCAGACATTTGAGGGTGACAACACTGTTCTTCTGCAGCAGGTTCAGATTTTGTGATTTCATGTTCATGCCCTCTTTCACACTGAAACAACTGTTCTGTTTCTTAATGATTTTAAACAAAATATAATTAATGAATAGGGTGTAACAAGTTTTCTTATGATCCAGGTAGCCGGTCTTCTATTGAAACAGTATGGGGAGAAATTCCGAGGTGGGCAGCTCACTGTTACATGGAACTACCTAAGACAATCCATGAATTCTTACCTCGCTCAGCCTAACCCAGTAACTGCTAGATGGGAAGGTGAAGCTCACCTACGAGATCCTAACTTCCAATTGGATGCTTTTAGGGTGAGTATTTTGTGGTCATCTGGTTGAGAGTGCATATTGGCATACAACAATATTGTATGTCTAACTAAGCTTTAACTGCTCCTTTTCCAGTATCGTACGTCAAGATTGCTTCAAAGTGTAGCTATCCGGCTTCAGAAGCACTCCAAGACTCTTGGAGGATTTGGTGCTTGGAATAGATGCTTAAATCACCTCTTGACGCTTGCAGAGTCTCATATTGAATCCTTCATCCTTGAAAAATTCATTGAAGCTGTCAAGAAGTACTTCCCGATCAAAATTTGAGAAGCTTGTTCTTTCCTTCAACTAGTATTTATCTAATATCTCCTTTTCTACAGTTGCCTTGATGAAAGCTCTCGTGCTGCCCTAAAACTCGTGTGTGATCTTTATGCCTTGGATAGAATCTGGAATGACATAGGAACTTACCGCAATGTGGACTACGTGGCTCCCAACAAAGCTAAGGTAAGAATCTAGGGAAAATTTTCTGGAACTGCAGTTACTTCATCTTAGTCTCTAAAATCTAACAATGAATGAAACTTAAAACGTTCTAGAATATTATTTTGGAATGTCTGAATCAAATTGTAGATTTGCTGTTTAAGTATGGTTTCTTATGCTCAACACGGGAAGCGAGGTTTATTGTGTCTTTGACCCCCTTCATTTTAGATGCTATAGATGTGCCAGTAGTTTTGCCAACCCTCCTATTTTGATATCCATCTAAATTGAATGGTTCTTGGCAAATATGGTTATCTTAGAAGTCGAATGAGCAAAAACTAAACCCTTTTTTTTTTAATTAACTCTCTCAAGTCAGGTCGATTTTCTTTCACGTCTGACCATCCGCTTTTGATTAACAGGCAATTCACAAGTTAACAGAATATCTATGCTTCCAAGTTAAGAATGTCGCAAGGGAACTCGTTGATGCCTTTGATCTTCCAGATTATGTTACTCGTGCTCCAATCGGTGTGCAGGCTGCATCAGAAGCTTATTCACAGTATACTCAGATTGTTGGTTTCTAGTTTTTTAAAAAAAAAAAAAAAAAAAAGAAAAAAAAGTGGGTGGTTATCTTTTCCTGTTTTTGTTTTTCATCGTCGTTTTCACTGTTCAAAAGGTTCCCCCTTGTCAGTGAATAGTGGGTAGGAGGGAAGAAGAATACAGAAGGATAGATATACTAAAACATGTATCCCCATTCTTTAACCTGGTGTCAAGCTTCCTGTATCACTTTTATCTTGGTATATAAGAAAGTTTGATGAACACTTGTTGCATGAACTATTGTCAACAAGTTTTTAAAGGAGAAATTGATGTACTACTCTGCATTAAATAAACATGGAATAAGTGATCTGAAGGAGCTGTTTACACTTTGCATATCTGTTTTCACTATGATTCTAGTGTGGAATATGCCATGTGTAAGCTTTTCAGCTACATTATCTTGATAGAGATGCAAATGCCTACAGGAGAAACTCTTTGCATTTAATTTTGGCCTTTGACCATTTGAGCTTATTCAAATTTCTATTGCTGGACTTTCTTTGTTCAACTCCACATGATTATGCAGATGCTGTGGTAGATGGTGTAACATTGACCTCGACAAGAGCAATAACGTCTAGTTGGATAAAAACAAGCTAAACGATTGAATTAAATACCTGATCGTATGACATAAAGTGGTCATATCATAAATTTATTCCTGTTGAGTTATTTCTTACTAACTTATGTTAGCACCATGAGATAACTAGCTAGTAATCAGTGACAGAGCCGGGATTTTTATTAAGGGGAGTCAAAATATAAAGAAACGAACTTACCAAGAAGTCAAGGGGTGTCATTATATAGTATTTATACATATTTTTTTTTTAAAATACTGAGGTAAACAATGTAATTTTTCGACGAAGGGGTGTAGGTTGACATCCTTGGGGGCATGTGGCTCCGTCACTGCTAGTAATAGTAATGATTTCCGTGAAAGTAGTCAAATGCACAGCTATAGTGAACGATTAATAGTGAATCTCTTGAATACTGAAGTGGATGCATTAAATGTCAACTTAACAAGAGATGAGACGTTATACCAGAGCTGGAAGGAGACAAGTGTACGAGAGACTTTTGAGGAAAATCAGTAACTTCCCTTCATTGTGTAGTTTTCAAAGTTCGTGTAACTCATAAAGACAATAACTACTATCACGGCTCCATCACAAATGAGTTAGGATTATATGAATTCTTAGATCCCATTTAAACCACAACAACCATCATCCACACAAGTGGGGTCCGAGAGGATACTGTAAGAGTAGAGAGATTGCTTCTGATACACCTATGGCTCAAGCAAAGCACCATCATAGCTTTTTTCGATCCTGGGACCTGTCAGTTGTGGGCCCACCACCTTATACAAAATAAAGATTTAAAAAAAATATTAGAAGTTCTCAAAATTTCCTATTAGCTTATAAGAGTCTGTCATAGATTTAAAAGACTCCTAGAAAATACATGACTTGAAGTAAATGCACTAACATGACTAAACACAACTAATTGATATCACATATAAACACTGTTTTTCTTGATGTGGCTTTGTTCATTACTATAATTTTAGGTCTACTTCATCCCCATTGAACATCTTCACTAACCGCAATTTCACACCTATGAACAAAGTATCTTGAAATCGGCACAAGACATAATTAAACCATTTCAAGAGGTCTTCGCTCATTATTTCCAAATTCCAATGTGTGCTACTTGCACCTTTATGTGATCGTTTTTAATCTAGTATGATTGCACATCCATCTTTAGTATCCACATCTCTGCTCTGCTTTATTCATCTAGTGGATGTGCTGGACTTTAACCTCCCAACATTAACTCCCATATAACGTTGCTGGACGTATGAATATTCTAATGCAACTCATAAATAGATCGGATATTTAATGATTAAACAGATTGCTGAGTGCAATTTCCAATTAAACCAAGATTGTTATATAGTAACCTAATTTTCACCAAAAGGAGAAGGGATAACCTTTATCATTCTTGATGTACAAAAATATACTTTCATAACTTTAAAAGTAAAAGTAATGCCAACTATGCAATCATATACTAAAAGCTCTTGGTGGTGGCCGGTAGTTCAAATATGCATTTCGAGCTGTATCACATTTCTGCCTGATATCTTCACACATCTTCAAAGAAGCCTCCGAAAACTTGGTCAGACGGTCCAGAACCCTAGTTAAACTGGAGTGTATGCAATTCAAATTAGATGACTTCTCATCGTTCTTCTCTTCATCTTTAGCCTCCGATTCCTCATTCCCTGTATCAGGAGCAGTTTCTTTCTTTTGCAGTTCCTCAGACTGGTGTCCAACAGACTGCCGTAGGTCATACAAGAAGTCTTTGATGGCATCACTAAGTTCTTCCGAAGGCAGAGATTTTATCCCAGCTGACCAGTCGCGGCAAAGCACAAATATTGGTGGGGCCAGAACTCTTCGAGGGGAAAATGCTCTTCTGGCTTTGGTTCGCTCACGTGGATGCAAGATGCAGTTTTGCAGCCAGCTGTTAAGAGCTTCCACATATAATGTATGGCTATTAATCCAGTCGGCAAAACTCAAGCCAAAACACTCTACTTCATCCTGCAGCTGACTCATAATCTGCTTTTGAGTGTCACCCTGAGGGCTTGAGGCCGAAGCTTTAGCATGGTATGCTAGGGAGATGGTTATATACTGGGCATGATGGCATTCAAGCATTGCTCTCCACATTCTGATCAATCTGCAAGGAGACCAGATATTATGAATCAAATAGTAAATATAATAGTACACATACAACGCACGTGCATGGACAGATGGCCCAAGAAATGAGGTTTAAATAAATAAGTTCCTCAAATTAAAGATGTCCAATAGCAGGATAAACCTAAAAAAACTGTCATTCTTAGTTCTTAGTTCTTACCCTTGGATAAGTTCCAAAAGTTGAGGCAGCAACTCCTCATCCCTCATTTTCTCTATCCGCTTTGATATTGAATCAACAGAATAAAGAGCCACCCTGATGCGCGAATGGAGATCTTTCACCACTGCCCGTGTTTTGTCGATTATTTGGGTGCTAACATCTTTGGCAAATTGATGTCTAAGTTGGTTACACTTCCGATCATACTCTCTCCTGATTGACTCAATTGCCTACAGATAAAAGCGGAATGGCAGCAAATGAGCTTTGAAATACACATGAAAAAGAGAGCTTAACATAGTCTATTAAACAAAGGATAAAAAAATAACTTATTATCTTCAAAATACTACAAAAATGACATGCCTTCCTCTGCACTCCATGTTGTGCGGACTCTTCAAAATCCTTGCCGAACCCGTGTTGACACAACATGGATGTGGATGTGGGATCCATATCGGATTTGGTCAACTTACCTTGGGTACTTTCACTACCTTCTATGACCGAGAAGAGTGTGTGTGTGTGTGTGTGTGTATATATAGAGAGCGCGCATGAGAATGCTTTTATAGGTGAGATATCTTATGACTAAAATATTGGTGGTTACAAAGAATGAAAATTTGTTAGTTTTAATTCAATAACTTTAACTAATCAAAATATTTTTTTTTTGATAAGAAACTTTAACTAATCGAAATATATACTTTATATGTCGTAATATATAGTTATTGGCCATATCCGGCAACCGTATCCCCACTCGGATGCACCCCTATAGGATACCCGAACCCGAGTCCGAGCAACATAGTCTATACTTCATCTTCATTTCCCCAACATTCAAGAACAATGATGAGGTGTGAAGCACAACAAAGCCATGGAAGGTCCAGATACCGAAATGAAAATGCATCTTATCAATGCAAGTATCCATACTAAAAGACACTTGAATCCACACTGCTCTTTGACTGGTCGCTACACCAGTGAGAATTCGAGTAAATGAAGCTCCTAACAAGAACAGCTTCTGAAAGAAGTATTTTGCAGTCTAAAGAAAACTGTAAACTGACCTTATTAAGAAAAGAAAAGGGGGGGGGGGAGTGGGATTCTTTTGAAACTGCACTTCCACAGCAACTAATAAACCCCAGCAGGGAGATACATTAGGACATCATTGAGGAGACAAAAAGAGTGGACTTCTATATAATTGAAGCTCTCAACGATAATGGATGTATTTTAACCATTATGAAGGGTGAGGGTAGGAGACTGGATAAAAGAAACTTGCTCAATCACCTCAAGGAAAAGTTGGAAGGCAAGGTGTTTAAGTGCAAAGCCTGTCGTCGTCAGCAAGAGACTTGAAGTGCAATAAAGTGTTCAGTGTATATAATGTGAATGATTAATATAGAAGGCCCACATGAAGTATTGTGGTCATCAATAAAAGGAAGTTCTTTTTGAACTCTCTTGTAAACATAGGGTAGTCAAACTGGATCACTCTGGAGAACGTTGTTCCTATTAAGGAATTCCTATAAATAGGCTACATTTGTGTAGTTTAGGATGGCCATTGGGAAGAGATATACTCAGCTTCCTAAATGAAAGAGTATTTTCACGCCACCTGATTTAGCTACTAAAATTATCTTTAATCTCAAATTCAGATGTATTTTACTCTATAAACCAAATTCAGCAACAATTCCTTGGAGTCTGCTTCTTGATATCTAAATATTCAGCTCTTATTTATATTTGAGTCACTTGAGCTGTAAATTCAAGCTCCCCGAGCTTGTCCTGTGCCAATGTCATCTAAAATAAACAGGACACTCAAGTTTAAGATCAGTACCTTCACTTCATCATAAAGTTTCCTCTCCCATGCATAAACTCTGTCGAGGGTGGATGAGTGGCTTCCAGCGATCATGCAAAAATCTTCAACAAAATCACTCCCACTATCATCATTGTCATCCTTACTATTTAGAGGATTCCTCGATGAAGATGATCTTGAGGATGTGGTCCTCTTCCAGGTAATCACCTTTGTTACATGTTCTGCTTCTGCATAGCACTTGAGAATCAGAACAGCAATGAACACGCAAAATGAGTAGCAGATACTTGATCAGCTATAGTATAAACGCAAATGATTTTTGTGAAAATGACCTGTTGCTAGCAAATTCATGGACTACAACCCAGCCTGAATCACATAATTGTAACTCTATAATCAATTTTGTCTAACATCACTCCAAACAACTTTGATACTTACTTATGCTTTCAGTTCCATTAATAGGAAGATGTGATTTAACTCCTATATTCATTGGATTTCTTGAATTGTGAACATTTTAGTCTTGACTTGAATGTACGTTAAAAATCTTCCATTTTGTGACGCCCCAAACTGTCTGACACCATTCTATTAATAATTGTTTAAACTTTCACAAGTTTTAAGAATTCAAATCACTTAACCAATCAAAATTTGTAAGTTGATATGATATTTTCCATTGACTAACTTTAGCTATTCACAGATCAAATTAACATCTTAAACTCCATACACCATCAAAGGTTAAGATTAATAAAAAAAAGAACTCCATGAGTCAAAGTCATGGCCATCACACGTTGTAACCTAGGACCTCAGTAATCTTCTCTGAGTTAACCAAAAACTAAAAGTTACGGGCGTCAAAAAGAAGAAACTCCATGAGTCAAAGTCATGGCCATCACCTCTGCATTCCCCAATCTCTACCATCTGCTCACAACTCTCTTCATCCCTCCCCCACAGCTTTCACTGTATTTGTTTTCTCAACGTTTTGTTCTCTCTCTTCTCACCTCTCTTATCCTGTATATATAGTCACACATTTCTCCTGCTTCCATTATTATTATTTTCTTCCTTCCTATTTCAATCATTTCTATACCCCTTTGTTCCTTCAATATGATATACACACCAGCTTTCCACCCAAACTTGACAATGCCCACTCCACCTACCCAAAACCCCAGCTAGCTAAAAGAAGAGGACAAGAATTATGTAGGAAGAAGACTCAACTATGACTTAAAATGACCTTGAAAGAACAAATAGCCACTGTCAAAACAATTGTGGTAGATGCATGTGCTGCAAAGTTTCCTACTGGACCTCCTTTGCTAAATTTGTCAACATTCAGACTTAAAACACCACTTCATAAATATTAAGTTTTGAAGTGTTCCAAAAGTTTAATATCAACCATTTGCTTCAAGCTCAAAAAATTGCAAAAACTATTTTGTTCATATTAAAAGCAACTGATTTCCAGCAAAAAAAGCCTATAATACTCAATCTTTAAGCCTCAGAAGTTACATGTCGATGTGATAATCTCAGTAACGCTAAGCCTTCATGAAGTAAACCCAAGTTTATTACCAGAGAAGTAATACAAGTAAATCCGCAAACTCTGCAAGCTAAAACCTGAACTTAGATTTACGTTTCATCTTTTGAGGTTCTTGTAATGTGTAACGAAATAACTAAATTGGCAACTTTTAAATGAAAATGAAGACACGACTCATTAATCCCCTCAAGGAGTTTACCACCAGACATGCTTGCACCCGTTCTTCTGCAGCAAATTGGGCCCATGGAAGACAAATAGGTTGACACTGATGATTTTCCTGAAGAAGGAATTATTAGAACTTGACCATAGATAAGCAAACACATTTGAATTTCAGTAGGTAAAAGATGCAAAAACCAAAGTTAGGAATAAGAACATTTTTCAATGTCTCTAAGAGATTAATTTAGTTACCTTTGGCCTCAGAATACCCAACTCGGATTTTGTTAGCTTCGAGCATTCTTGAAATCTCTTTCCCGGATTCAGATGCTCTAAAGAATCGATGCTCAATGTCCTTTATGCTAGAAAGAAAATCTTTGGCCCTATGAGTTATGAACTCTGAAGGATCCTCTCTTTCGTCCACTAAAGACTTGTCTCCCCTTGAACCAGATAATGTTTTACTAACCGAGCCATTCGCTTTCTGCTCACTGCTCATATTCTTGGCCTCACCATCAACTACTTGCTGACTATTGTTCTCACCCTTCTGAGGCATAACTGAACTAGAATCATGAAACTCCAATTTACCATTACTTCTAGCCTCTGATTTAGGTGTCAAGAACTCTTCTTGAATCCCATTATCACCATCATCATTATCTTTTTCATCAAAGTTGAGTTGCCTACCATTATGTTGTGTGACAAACCTAAAGCTATCATTATCAGTAGGGTCAAAAAAATCCCAAGAACCTGAATCTGGAGGTGGTGGAGGAGGTAGTGGGGTAGAGAAATCGACATCATCTACAACATACATATTGTTTCTTGAAGGTGGACTCAACCTAACAGTAACAGCAGTAGGTCCAGAAGAAGACCTCATATAACTCAACCTAGTAGCAATAACAGGAGTTGGTGAAAGGGGGCTACCATTTAACACAGGGGAATCTGAAACCCCACCAATGTGAGATGGTGAAGGTGATGGATATGAAGAATGTGAAGGGGTTTTATCAAGCTCAGTAGCTGAAGCTGTTGACAAAGATGATTCTATTAAAACTTCAGCTTCAGCATATCTCCTAAGAGCAATGCCTATATGCCTTAAAGATTGAACATATGAAACATGTGCAGCTGCTAATGCATACCTTGAATCAACTGCTTGCTTTATAAATCTTTTCCTTTCTTTGCATAATCTTAGAGCTTCACTCCTCTCTGATTTTGAGCTTGTTGCACCCATTTTTTATACAAAAAAAAAAAAAATTCACAACACCCACTTCACAAAATTGAACCTTTTTACCATCCTCAGTACAGAAAATGTAGATTTTTCCCGAAAACACTAAAACCCTTCTTTAATCAAATGTGGCCCAAAACAGATTTTGGAAAAAGGGTAAACACCTTTCTTCAGTCTTCAGATTTTACCAAAAGGTCCTTATAAAACCCTAAACTTAACTTGGAAAACAGATTAAACCTTTATACGTAGAGAAGCAAAGAGAGCAGAGTCATTCAAGAAACGACTGAAACCCCAGAAATCGGAAAAGACCATATATTTGTGTTTAAAAAGTTGAAGAAAAGCTAAAACAGAGTGAAAAGAGGCAATGCTGAGAAGAGAGAGTTAAAAGAAAAAGAAAAATCTGTAAGCCCATAAAAAGGCAACCTGAATAGATTGGAAAATCAAATGAAAACGATTAGCAGCGCATTTCAGTTCAACTTTTTAAGTAAGTGTACAGAAGGGGCCATAATGAAATGATGAGAAAAAATAGGGAGAGAAGAAGAAGAGGAAGAAGAAGAAAGGAGGGAATCTTGTACAGTTGATGCATTAGCCTTGGAATGCGTGCGTGAATGCCACTTTACCTTCATATTTTTCGAGTTTCGACCAAATAATTAACAAGGTTCAATAATGTTTGTTCTTATGGTCATTTACACTCCTTTATAAATTGAGTTTAACAGCTTGTTTGTTTGGTTGATTGTAATCCGTTTATTTGTGTCTGTTACTTTAAATATAATATTTATTGTGATTATCACTTAAAGTTTATGTATCGTATCGTTAAATGTATTGTTACGTAACGAAAATATCACTTTATGGAACGATCGATTTGGTGTGATCGCGTCATTCTCTTATTATTTTCTCTCATTTTGCCCTTCCATATTATTAAATAATCTTATTTTATCCTTTAACCTACCATTTTATATAATAATTCTACTTCGTACCTTACTTTATTTTAATAATATTGCAAGTTTATTTTTTATATTTTTAGATACAATCTATCCAAACATTATATACATCAAAAGGATACAGTATAATCTAATACAATACTATACGATACTTTATGAAACGATACATAATGTCACACCTCCTTTTTACGCACCCGCGAGGGTGCAAGGGAGTTTTTCCAATTAAAGGACAATCGAGACGGGATTGGTTTAATTATTTCAGAGTCGCCACTTGGGAGATTTAGGGTGTCCCAAGTCACCAATTTTAATCCCGAATCTAGGAAAAGAATGACTCTATATTACAGTCTGCGTACCAGAAATCCGGATAAGGAATTCTGTTAACCCGGGAGAAGGTGTTAGGCATTCCCGAGTTCCGTGGTTCTAGCACGGTCGCTCAACTGTTATATTCGGCTTATTTATCTGATTTTAAATACAATTATGAACCATGTGCAAATTTTATCTTTTAACCGCTTTTGTCATTATTATTATTTTTACGAGAATTGCAACGTCGTGAAAACATATCTCGAACCACGTTACATCAATGTACCCGTGGTTATTGATATATCTCGACTCGGTTGAGATTTGGATTTGGGTCACATAAATGTGCACCCGAATTAAGGAAAATAAATTGTTAAAGGTGCGCCTAAAGCAACTAGCGTCTTGTTATTTTGGGGGAAAGTCGTAAAAATTCGTTAAACGGCATATCCCGAATCCTAAATACTTTAATATATACATACATCTAGAGGGCCCCGCAGCTTTGTACATTTTGTTTGTCGAGGCTCGTCTCGTTCTATTTTTAAAAGGAATTTGCGGCGTCATGGACATGCATCTCGAACCACGTCACAATCAATGTACCCGTGATTAGAAACACATTTCGAATCCGTCGAGATTTGGATTTGGGTCACATAAATGCACACCCGAATTTAAGAAGGTAAAATTATTAAATACGCGCTTAAAGAGGCTATCGCGTTATTATTCCGGGAGGGTCGTGAGATTTGCTAAACGACCCACCTTAGGGACTGAATGCTTCAACATATATATATTTAACAAGGGCCCCGCAATTTGTGCGTTTTTCTTTATTTTTTTGTCGAGGCTCATCTCGTCCTTATTTTAAAAGGATATCCTATAGCAACTACGTTTCTTGTTGCGTTTGTCTCTACTAATTGAAAACAGTAGATAGCCCTAGTTAATTACATGCTTGCAAGTTATCTATACAGAATTCCGAGTGCTTGCACAAAATCAGAAGCACGGCCACGTACACAGTCGGCCGAGCAAAAATTAAGGGCCCAAATCCAGCCCATGCGTGATGGACCAGACCTGGGCCATTGTTTGTTCGATGCAGGCCTGCTTGGTCTGTTTCGACCCGGGCTCGACCTTCGTGAGGTTGAGATTGCAGTCTCCGTGTTCTTTGTCTTAAAACATGGTTTACCAGTTATATGAAGCAGTTTATCAGAAAGGAAAGAACTTAACTAGTAGAGTACGATTTTCATGCTTGGCCTACATTAAAGGACATACTACAAAGTAAAACTAAGTCTAAGATACAACCTATTTCATTGGGAATATTTTCACCTATCAGCATACATATATAAACTATCATTCAGCTAATCTATATTGATATACACTGGGCATACAGGCTACTTCTATTGTCAACACAGGAATGAAAATTATTATACAGTACATGATATCTAATGTAACAATCTATGTATGAAAGTCAACTTCAGGTCTTTTCTTTTTGTATTCATGCTCAATTTTCCAATTACATTTGACAGTGTATTGGTTGTGTACCTGGTATAGAGAACAAAAGAAGGAAAAATCAGTTGAGTGGCACACAGCAGGCACAGCAGCAGCAGGTAATCAACACAACACAGCAACAAACAAAGCAGCCACAATGATGAAGCTCAGCGAGTGATCGAGCAATGAACAGACTATCCCAGAAAAAAATAGAGTAGAAACAACAACCCAGAGTGTTGAATGTAACAGCAATCCAGTAATCCCAATAACCCCAAAAGCTCAACAAATAACCAATACAGTTCCGATAATCAAAAACTCAAACCAACAGTACACAGAAAGCTCAGTGTAGTAACAATCACATCAGAAGAACACAGACTTCTCTTAATGGAACAAATAACAATCCTAGTGAGGATAACCAACTTGGTTTCTTTGTGCATTTTTTGGACAGTGTTCAGTTACAGTATTTCTGGGAATTTCTTTCTGTTTTTTTTTCAGTTTTCTTCAACTCACAAGACCTCTCTCAAGACTAAAATTTCCAGCCTTTCTCTTCCTCCCCTTTTTAAGTTCTGAAATAGCCTATTTATAAGCCAAACAACCAGTGCAGTCAAGCTGTCTGGATTCTGCCCTTTGCAGACTGCCCATACCCTTTAAACCCCATGCCTAAGCATTTTTTTGATGCCAGCCATTTGTTCCCCACGCCTGGCTTATTCCTTTTGTTCAAGAGTATGGGTTCATTTAAGTATTCATTTTAAACCTCATACTCTTGTGTCTTGTTCCCCATTGGCATTAGTTTAATCCTAAATTAGTACCCTACTTGTCAGCTCATTTAAACTAAGTTTTTTTGTTCTTTTCAAATCCCAGACTACCCCTGTTAGCCCTTGATTATTACTGTCCTGCCTCACTGCAGTATCAGGGCCTTTTGAACTTCTGGAAGTCCAAATTCAAGACTGCCCTAGCCTGATTCTTTTCATTGTTTACAATGCAGTTATAGGCTAAACTTAGGCAATGTCGAGCATCCAATTATCAATCAACAGGTTCGTTCACTTTGTACGAATTAGAATATTTGGACATTCAGTCGTAGGAAGTCAATCGACGACATTTATCAAGTCGCCTATACTAATTATAACAGGTAACAATCAATCGTTCATATAAACAAATACATACAGGGACCTAAAGGGCTTCGGACAACTTTGGTCAATCACTGGGAACCTATATAGATTATTTATGCGACGACTATCCTAATCGGACATGTTTATCATAGGATACATTCAGAACACAAACAGAAAACAATTGACCAAATAAAAAGGTCTTTGACAGAGATGGAAGAAATTAGGAAAAATAACAGATAATAACAAACAATCACAACAAATCATGCTAACAACTCAATCAAAACTAAAACAAAGAAAAGAGAACACTTACTGGAAAAGTTTAAACCAAAATGACCCAAGTCCGACTTAGCTTTGACCATTTGAGGCCGAACAAACTTTAACCAGGGTGTTCTCACATGAGAACACCTTGATTAAGGTCTATTAGACCTCGAACCCCTGTTAAGGCCGGCCGTATTCCAAGGCTATTCGTGTTCTAGGTTTTGGATTTTCAGATCTGGTTTTTAGGAGTTGTGGGTAGATTCGGACCAAACCATGTCTGGTTTGGTCACGAGGGAGGTCAGGGGAGTGTCTGGTATGAAGATGGTGAGGTTCGGCATAGATCAAGTTTCGTCTCGAATCTTCAAATCCAGATTCGAGACGATGGGAGGTGATTCGAGGTACATGGTTAGTGAATTCGTGCTCAGGGTGGTTGGATGTTTCAGGGGTGTGAAGGGGGTGGTCACCGGCGTTCGTGCCGCCGGGTTCTGGTGAATGGGAAATTAGGGCGGCTGCTAGGGTTTCGGGGGGGTGTCAAGGCTTGGTGAAGAAGATGAGGAAAGGTGGGGTTCGGATAGAGAGCGTGGGGTGAAGGGTCAAGTTTATATACGTAAAGAGTAATTAGATCCTGGCCGTTGGATGCATCGAGATTGATGGCCAGGATCTTTTACTTAGAACGGAACGACACCGTTTGGCCTCGGTTGGGGGTTGGTTCGGACTGGTTCTTGGGTCGGGTTTGGAAACGGGTTACTGACAGGGAGCCTGGGCCGTTGGATTGGATTGGTTGGAACGGCTGAGATGAGCCGTCCTTGAAACGGCGTAGTCTTGGTATTGGACGACGTCGTTTCGATGACCTGCGGATGGGTCTTGGGTTGGCTGACTTGGACTGGTTTTGGGCCTTCAAAATTTTGAAATATCATAGGCCCAATCCGATTTCTTGCACTTTTTTTTATTTTGTTTTCTAATTTTTGAAATACAACTAAATTAAAAATGAATTTGAAATACCCATTAATCAATACTTAACACAATTATTCACACACATATATATATATATATAAAAACTTTTAAATGGTTAAATTACAACCTAGAAATGCATACATATTTTTTGTATTTTGTTTGATAATGATTAAATGCAAAATGGACAGACCCACAAATGACTAACAACACATGTCACGGAAAACTCGAAAAATTGTACAGCGAAGTCATTTGTCACTATTTTTTTATTTTCTTTTGGAGCGATTGTCCGTGAAGCAAAAATCACGTGCTTACAGTTGCCCCTCTTTGCACGAAGACACGAAGGGTTTTCGCGCAAAGATAAAGCGGGCGATTTTTGCTCGTCCGAGTACTCCGTGTGAAGCATTTTTGAAAAAGATTTGACTGAACCTTTGCTTCAAAGGTTTCCTACATATCCTGGGCTGAACAGGAATCAGGTCAATGTAGTTCGGGAAATTTTGGTAGCTGGGACTACCGTGTGATTGTAGTGCTCGCTGCTGTTGTGCGCTGTTACATGCTGCTGTAGGATGCTACCGCTCAACCGATCTCCCTGTTACATTGTTCTGAAAGGAAAAACAAGAAGCTAAGCTAGACTACGGATCATGAGGTCTCATCTATCTTCAACTTGTTCTTGTTGCCTTGCTTTCTTGTCGGCTAACGTTTTCCTCTGATGCCTTTATTTTGTGAACTTGGGGGATGATACTGGTCCTTCGCCTTTTCTGAATGCCAGTTTTCATCCCTTCGCTTGTTCTGCTGGGAACATGGCTCTCTTCTTTAAGTCTTTCAATGGTTTCTTCGGTGGTATGGTTTTCTTCATCAAAATTGTTATGTTGGGCATGCTATAACGTTCCCAAACTGCCTCTTTTGAGACGCGTTCCTTCTTCCTTTTGAATCGCGCGCTTGCCTTTGCAGCCTTCTGCTTCTTGGTGCTGGGGATTTTATTGTTTCCTGCTTGGGGATCTCTGTTGTAACCTTCCGCTTTCAGGTGGGGTTACTGATTCCAAAATCTAGAACTTAAATGTATTCCCGCATTATACTGGTGGGCGACCTAGAACTTAAATGTATTCCCGCATTATACTGGTGGGCGACCTAGAACTTAAATGTATTCCCGCATTATACTGGTGGGCGACCTAGGACTTAAATGTATTCCCGCATTATACTGGTGGGCGACCTAGAACTTAAATGTATTCCCGCATTATACTGGTGGGCGACCTAGAACTTAAATGTATTCCCGCATTATACTGGTGGGTGACCTAGAACTTAAATGTATTCCCGCATTATTACTGGTGGGCGACCTAGAACTTAAATGTATTCCCGCATTATACTGGTGGGCGACCTAGAACTTAAATGTATTCCCGCATTATATTGGTGGGCGACCTAGAACTTAAATGTATTCCCGCATTATACTGGTGGGCGACCTAGAACTTAAATGTATTCCCGCATTATACTGGTGGGCGACCTAGAACTTAAATGTATTCCCGCATTATACTGGTGGGCGACCTAGAACTTAAATGTATTCCCGCATTATACTGGTGGGCGACCTAGAACTTAAATGTATTCCCGCATTATACTGGTGGGCGACCTAGAATTTAAATGTATTCCCGCATTATACTGGTGGGCGACCTAGAACTTAAATGTATTCCCGCATTATACTGGTGGGCGACCTAGAACTTAAATGTATTCCCGCATTATACTGGTGGGCGACCTAGAACTTAAATGTATTCCCGCATTATACTGGTGGGCGACCTAGAACTTAAATGTATTCCCGCATTATACTGGTGGGCGACCTAGAACTTAAATGTATTCCCGCATTATACTGGTGGGCGACCTAGAACTTAAATGTATTGAGATTGTTTCCCCGTTCTTCCGAGAAAATTTTTGACGATCGGTAAAAAAAAAATCTGCCCCGGTTTTTGGTGATTTCCCTGGCGTTGCGTCTTGCTGCCATTATCAATCCTTTGTTTTCCTGCAGCAGACAAAAGGATTTAGTTAGTTTCAATCATGGTGGTAGAAGGCACCTTTCTGGCGGATGATTTTTCTCTCTTCCCCTTTTCTTGCTCTACGCCTCCATAATTGGTCGGTGGACAAAATTGCTTGCTGGGGGTTTCTAGCCTGCTGGGGCTGGTTTTCAATTTATCCCCTTTCCTGCTCTTTAAGCACATGCTGTGGGAGTCTGTTTTTACTCTCGAAACCACTCCCTTTAGGAGCTTACTTCCTCCAAAACTGCCAGGCATGATCATTGCATTGCCTGGGGCCGGCCTTTAAGACTGTTTGTGTTATCCTGCCTTGGATGAATTCCCCTTCGGTCTCTGGTAGTAAGCTTTGAAAAATCCTTTTCAAGACAAATTTTAGGAAGAGAAATAAAAGATAGAAAAAGGAGAAGATCTTTCTGAAACAATATTTGGTGGGAGAAAAAACTCAGAAGAACTTATCTGGAGGACATGACTGGTCCCCGTGATCATGACGTGTACCATAGATTCCCGACCCAGTCTATTCATATCAATCGACTTGCTCGATGGTCTGACTTGATGGGGATGATAAATGAGTGTCCATTTCGTTGCGAATGTGGTCGCTTTTTGTTGATCTGTCTTGTCGCCTCATAGTGCCCTTCGAGGGGTTTTCACTAATGAGACTCTCTTATTTTATATCCCTCATCTTACGTCGCCTTTCGGTGCCTGTGAAGGTTTTCACCGATAAGACTCTCTCATTTTATATCCCTCATCTTACGTCGCCTTTCGGTGCCTGTGAAGGTTTTCACCGACAAGACTCTCTCATTTTATTTCTTTCGAGGAATCTGGGTGTTGTTGATACGACCCTCTCTTCTGGAGATTCCTTTGACCATCAATTCATTCCCAGTCTTACGATCCTCTTCTTTGCTGGTGATCGGTGTATTATTCTCGGCCTTATTTGCCTGACTTGGCATCTCTTGGACATTGATCGGGAGGTCTTTTGGACGTTGATGTTGGTTTTGGTGTGGGGCTAAAGAAAGGCTATAAAAAATGAAAATAATTTGATGGGTGATGTGCTACAACTTTTGGAATCAAACCTTTGTTGGAACTTAAAACATAACCTCTGCCCCAGTTTTCTTGCTTGGGGAATCTTATTTTTACACTTAGGTTGAGTTACGTGCGTTACGCACACTGTGCCTATTATGCACACTATGTACATTATGCATCCTATATACACTGTGATGCACACTATGACCGAGCCGTGAGGCGCCTACGTATCCTTTTTGAGGAATCAGGTCAAACGTAGTTCCCACGGTTTTGTATTTCTTATGATTTTATCTTCTTTTTTCTTTGTTGTTTTTTTTTTCTTTTCTTTCTCCTTCTTTTCATTTTCCTTTAAAGATTTTTTTTCCTTTTCTTTCTCTCTTTTTTCTTTTCTTTTTTTTCTTTTTTTTTCCCATGTCTTTTCCATTAGTGATTCAAAAAGAGGGGTATGAAAGAATAACTTAAGGCTCAAAAGGGGAAGCAAGGGTTAAAAGTGTTTGGATAGAAGAAAGAATTGCCTCCGTCATCTCATTATCCAATGAATGCCAAATACAAACAAACGAACCAATAATTGCCATAATTAAAGAAATTACGCATAATATCTCTTGACTGCATCAGAATTGATAGCCATGTCGACACATCTCCCCTCGATATCTGTCAAACACAAAGCACCGTTGGACAATACTCTGGTCACGATATAAGGCCCTTGCCAATTTGGGGCGAATTTGCCTTTTGCCTCGACCTGATGCGGGAGGATCTTCTTCAATACCTGCTGCCCTACTTCAAACTTCCTAGGGCGCACCTTCTTATTATATGTTCTCGCCATTCTCTTCTGGTATAGCTGACCATGGCACACTGCTGCCAATCTTTTCTCATCTATCAAGCTCAACTGTTCCAATCGAGCTTTGACCCATTCCTCATCATCAATCCCGGCCTCAGCGACAATCCATAGGGACGGAATTTCGACCTCTGTCGGTATTACAGCCTCAGTCCCGTACACCAACAAATAAGGAGTTGTACCTATAGAAGTCCGGACGGTAGTGCGGTAACCCAACAAAGCAAAGGGTAATCTCTCGTGCCATTGTCTGGATCCTTCCACCATCTTTCGCAGTATCTTCTTGATGTTCTTATTGGCTGCTTCGACCGCTCCATTCGCCTTGGGACGATATGGGGTGGAATTGCGGTGGGTAATCTTGAATTGTTGGCATACCTCTCTCATCAGGCTGCTGTTAAGATTCGCACCGTTATCCGTGATGATCACTTTTGGGATTCCAAATCTGCAGATGATATGGGAGTGAACAAAGTCCACCACTGCCTTTTTGGTTACCGACTTGAAGGTTTTAGCCTCAACCCATTTGGTGAAGTAATCAATGGTCACTAGAATGAACCTATGACCGTTGGATGCTGCCGGCTCGATGGGCCCAATGACATCCATGCCCCATGCCACAAACGGCCAGGGTGCTGACATCGTATGTAACTCTGTTGGCGGAGAATGAATCAAATCTCCATGTATCTGGCACTGATGGCATTTCCTCACGAAAGTGATACAATCGTGTTCCATGGTGAGCCAATAACACCCTGTTCGAAGGATCTTCCTTGCCAATACATACCCACTCATGTGTGGTCCACAAACTCCAGCATGTACCTCTGCCATAACCGTCGTGGCTTGAACGGCATCTATGCATCTCAACAATCCCAATTCCGGGGTTCTTTTGTACAATACTCCTCCGCTAAGGAAGAAACCATTCGACAAACGCCGAAGGGCTCTCTTTTGGTCTCTAGTGGCCTGTTCTGGATATATCCCCTTTCTGAGGTATTCCTTGATATCATGAAACCAGGGTTCGCCATCTGGCTCCTCTTCTACGACATTACAGTAAGCGTGCTGATCACGGACCTGGATGTGCAGAGGATCAACATACATTTTGTCAGGGTGGTGCAGCATTGATGCTAAGGTGGCCAAGGCATCCGCAACCTCATTGTGAACCCTCGGGATATGTTTGAACTTCACCGATCGAAATCGCTTGCTCAGATCATGCAAGCATTGTCGGTATGGTATGAGCTTTAGATCTTGTGTTTCCCATTCGCCCTGAATTTGATGTACCAAGAGGTCCGAGTCTCCCAAGACCAAGACGTCTTGGACATCCATGTCAGCAGCCAAGCACAGACCCAGAATGCAAGCTTCATACTCGGCCATATTATTGGTGCAATAGAAGCGTAGTTGAGCCGTAACAGGATAATGGCGTCCTGTTTCAGAAATGAGTACTGCTCCTATTCCAACCCCTTTTGCATTTGCAGCTCCGTCGAAGAAAAGCTTCCAACCCGGTTCCTCAGTTAATTCCATCTCATTTGTATGCATTACCTCTTCGTCGGGAAAGTACGTTCTTAAGGGCTCGTACTTTTCATCAACGGGATTCTCTGCCAAATGATCGGCCAGCGCCTGGGCTTTCATGGCTGTCCTCGTCACATAGACGATATCAAACTCTGTGAGCAGAATTTGCCATTTTGCCAACCTTCCCGTGGGCATAGGTTTCTGAAAGATATACTTCAATGGGTCCAAACGGGATATGAGATAAGTAGTATATGAAGACAGGTAGTGCTTCAACTTCTGAGCTACCCAAGTTAGGGCGCAACATGTTTTCTCGAGTTGAGTGTACTTGACCTCATGTACTGTGAATTTCTTGCTAAGATAGTAGATGGCCTGCTCCTTCCTTCCTGTGTCATCATGTTGCCCCAGTACACAACCAAATGAATTTTCCAAGACCGTCAGGTAAAGGATTAGGGGTTTCCCGGGCTTAGGCGGGACCAATACGGGTGGATTAGACAGATACCCTTTGATTTGGTCGAAAGCCTCCTGACACTCTGCCGTCCAACCTACTGCAGCATCCTTTCTCAGTAGCCGAAATATGGGCTCACAAGTTGCTGTGAGTTGAGCGATGAACCTGCTGATGTAATTGAGTCTACCCAGCAAACTCATTACCTCTGTTTTGTTCCTTGGCGGTGGCAAATCTCGGATGGATTCAATTTTGGATGGGTCTAACTCAATCCCCCGTCGACTGACGATGAATCCTAGCAGCTTTCCTGATGGAACCCCGAATGCGCATTTGGCCGGGTTAAGCTTGATATCATACCTTCGGAGTCTTTGGAAAAATCTCCTTAGGTCTGTTACATGGTCCTCCTGACGCCAAGATTTGATGATCACATCATCGACATACACCTCGATTTCTTTGTGTATCATGTCATGAAACACAGCAGTCATTGCTCGCATGTATGTTGCCCCGGCGTTCTTCAATCCGAACGACATTACTCGATAGCAGTAGGTTCCCCATGGCATAATAAACGCTGTATTTTCCGCATCCTCCTCGTCCATTAGGATCTGATGATAACCCGCATAGCAATCCACAAAGGATCCGATCTCGCGCCCCGCGCAATTATCGATCAGGATATGAATGTTGGGTAACGGAAAATTGTCCTTGGGACTTGCTTTGTTGAGGTTGCGGTAGTCGACGCACACCCTGATTTTTCCATCCTTCTTTGGGACTGGTACCACATTGGCCAACCACTCGGGATATCGAGTGACCCGAATGACCTTCGCCTGCAACTGCTTAATCACCTCTTCTTTGATCTTTACACTCATTTCTGTTTTAAATTTCCTTAGTTTTTGCTTGACCGGAGGGTATGCCGGGTCAGTGGGCAGTTTGTGAACCACTAAATTGGTGCTTAATCCAGGCATATCGTCATATGACCATGCAAAAACATCCTTGAATTCCGTGAGGGTTTTGATCAATTCTTCCCTGACATTCGGCTCAATGTGGATGCTAATTTTGGTTTCTTGGACGTTATCAGCGTCTCCTAGATTCACAGCCTCAGTGTCATTTAGGTTGGGTTTGGGTTTTTCCTCAAATTGGTACAGTTCTCGGTTTATCCCTTCGAAGGCTTCACCTTCGTCACATTCAGATTCATTGTCACAAACGTCCTCTTGCATCATTGAGTCGGATTCAGATTGATTTATTAGACTAGGTCGAAGATCCGCTGTGCATGCCATGTCATTAGAACCAGTAAAAAGAGAACTGTTCAGAAAGAAAAAAGAACAAAACAAAAATTAAAATAGGACAAAAAGAGAGAACTTTATTAAACTTGCGGGATAAAAGGGTTCACACTTTTACAAGACAAACGTAAAATTTGGATTACACCATGGAATAATCCTGAACAAAACAAACAAACAAAACATAAATCAAAGCCTACTACCAAGACTCCCCTCGGACCGGAAGAGGAGTAACAGTCCAATTGTTGGTTTTGGCCTCAGGCCCCACAAACTGTATCTCTGCTCTGCTGGAACCTTCTCAAGCCTCTACCATACTGACATCAGTGAATAGCCTCTCGAAACTCTGATTCAGGTCCCCATCCATACCAATCAATGGTCCTAGGATCTTTGGGACGGGCGACCCCTTGGCACTGGCTCTGACAAAGGACCTTGAGAGACGTGGCACCGGTTTGGGCAGAAACCAGACCCTCTTCTTCATTTTTCACGCTTGCTTCTTATCTGCTGCGGTTGGTTTGAACCCCAATCCGGAAGTTTCCAGATTTTTAGGCAGGGTGACAGGTTGGACAATCCCCTGAAGCTCGACTCCCAGGCCTTTTCCTGGCACAAATCCATTACCCAGCATTTCCGAGACCATCATGACTGTTGCGGCAGCTACCCTAGGGTGCGGGATGATTTCTCCTTCAGAAATTTTGTTGGCCGACACTGTATCGAAAATTTGGTAGACCCAAGGACCTTTGCCATCATCGGTCTCTATGAAAGGTACAATGGCGCCACCCATGGTGCGCGCCGTGTCCTCGCCGTGTAGCACGACCTCTTGTCTTTCCCACTCGAACTCCACCATCTGATGTAGGGTGGAGGGCACTGCTTTGGCTGCATGAATCCATGGTCGTCCCAACAGCAGGTTATAAGATACTGTGGCGTCCAACACCTGGAATTCCATGGTAAACAGGACCGGACCAATGGTCAGTTCAAGTACAACATCCCCTACAGTGGCTGTTCCGTTTCCGTCAAACCCTCGGACACAGATACTGTTCTTGTGGATCCTTCTGTGGTCGATTTTTAACTGGTTCAGGGTGGATAGTGGACAAATATTGGCGCTTGAGCCGTTATCCACCAATACTCGAGTTACCACCGAGTCTTCACATTTGACAGCTAGGTATAGAGCTTTATTATGCTCCGTACCTTCCACCGGCAGATCATCATCTGAGAACGTTACCCTGTTCACCTCGAAAATCTTGTTGGCAATGGTTTCCAGGTGGTTTACAGAAATCTCATTGGGTACATGAGCTTCGTTCAATATCTTCATCAAAGCCCGTCGATGCTCCTCAGAATGGATCAGTAATGACAGCAACGAGATCTGGGCCGGTGTTTTTCTCAGCTGTTCGACCACGGAGTAGTCCTGCACTTTCATCTTCCTCAGGAACTCCTCAGCCTCTTCTTCGGACACAGGTTTCTTGGTTGCAACTGGGTTGGTTCTTCTTAGCTCCACCGGAGCAAAACATCGACCTGATCGAGTCAGCCCTTGCGCTTCACAACTGACTTCTTCCACCTGTTTTCCTTTGTACATCACCACCGCCTTTTCATATTTCCAAGGCACAGCCCTGCTGTCAATCATCGGCAGCTGGACCACAGGCTTTATGGTCACCCGTTCTCTACATACCCCTTTCAACACGACCGCCGGTGTGGGCGGGATCCCTGGTATTACCAACTTGCTTGGCTTGGGTTTGCTTGTTATGGCGGACGGGCTCTTTCCCAATATCACTACTGGCTTGACGCCTTCTCCCTGCGACTGTACCCTCGTTCTTCCATTGGTTGAGACTTCTTTCGGGGCGGCCTGGATCATCATCACTGTTTGTGAGGGTTTTCTCAACTCTCCTCCCTCATACACTAACTCAATCATGTGAGTCTCGTGGTGCACTGGCAGTGGGTTCTGGTTGATGTTAGGAGCCTCCGGTGTCTGGACCTCGATCTTATTGGTGTCAATAAGATCCTGTATGGCATGCCTCAATTTCCAGCACTTCTCGGTATCATGTCCGAGCATCCCTGAGCAGTATTCACAACTGATTGATCGATCCAAATTCTGAGGTGGGGGATTTGGTTCTCGAGTCTGGACAGGACTAACTAAACCCAATTGCCTCAGTTTGTGGAACAAAGCGGTGTAAGTTTCTCCCAACTCCGTGAAAGTTCTTTGTTTCCGCAACCTGTCATTCCTAGCATCTGGATTTCCCCGAAAGCCTGCCCCTGAAGGGTTTCTATATGCTCTCGGTAGAGGATAGGTGTTTTGTGGGGGTGCATATATGTTCTGGGGAGCCGGCGCGCGCCATTGCGGGCGAACCGGAGGCTGAGTGTATGCTTGAGCCTGGTGTACGGAACAATGTGGTTCTCGAGGTGGATAGAAATTTTGTGGTGGGTTGTATGGGTAGTTTGTCCTGTGAGGTCTGGGTTGGTTGTAGTGTGGCCTGCCAGCCCTGGACCAACTGCCTGCCTCGATCGTGGCAACCTCTTCTTTCTCTCTTCTCAGCGCACCTCCTGTGCCGTTCTGAATAGCCTGGGTTGTGGCCTTGAGTGCCGAGTAGTTCAAGATTTTGTCAGACCTCAGACCCTCTTCTATCATGACCCCTATCTTGACTACCTCGTTGAAAGATTTTCCAACTGTTGTCACCAAGTGACCAAAGTAGGTTGGATCCAATGTTTGCAAGAAATAGTCCACCATCTCTCCCTCTATCATGGGAGGATCGACTCTAGCTGCTTGTTCTCTCCAGCGGAACCCGAACTCGCAAAAACTTTCCCCGGGTTTCTTCCCAGTTCTTAATAATGTGAGACGGTCAGGGACTATCTCGAGATTGTACTGGAAATGACCTGCAAAAGCCTGCGTCAGATCATCCCAAGTATACCACCTACTGGAATCCTGCCTGGTATACCATTCTAGTGCAGATCCGCTCAGACTTTAGCCGAAATAAGCTATCAGCAGCTCATCCTTGCTGCCTGCCCCTCTCATTTTGCTACAGAATCCCCGCAAATGTGCCATGGGATCACCGTGCCCTTCATATAGATCAAATTTAGGTATCTTGAACCCAGCTGGGAGTTGGACGTCTGGGAAAGGGCATAGATCTTTGTATGCTACGCTGACTTGGTTGCCCAGCCCGTGCAAGTTCCTGAAGGACTGCTCCAGGCTTTTGAACTTTCTCAATACTTCATCCTGTTCAGGGGCCTTAGCCGGCTTTTCAATCTCTGCCGGCACTCCCAAATGTGGATTGTAAGCCTGTGGTTCGGGGGCATGAAACGTAGGCTCTGGGGGATAGTATTGCGTATCGTGAGCCTGAAACAATGGCTCACTAGTCGTTCTTTGCAAGGGGACTGATGCGGGTCCCACAAAAGTGGGAATATTGGGCGTTGGGAGAGGTTGATGAGGTGGTGGAGATTGGGAATCATGAGGGCTTCTTTCTTGATGATAACGGGGATTTGGGAGGCTTGTGGAAGGGCCGGAGTGAGGGTATTCCGGCATGTGTCCCAGTGGCTCAGGGCTCTTTTGTGCTTTGGCTAGGGCTAGCTGCATTGCATTCATCTCAAGTCCCATCCTTTCAATCTTTTCCATCGCTTCTTTTAACAATTGGCCCATCGACCTTTCTTCCTCATTACTATTCTCTGAAGTAGTCATGTTTGTTGCTACCGGTCCTTTGGATCTGGTTTGGTAAGAGTGTGTTGCCAGAATTCTTTAACAACTAACTGTCTTAATCAAAGAACAACAAACTTTGTTAGCGTTAGTTTTAACAGATTTGATCACAACACATAGAGGATGCAATGCTCCTAGGTAGTTAACCGTTTCTACATGCTTTGTTTCAAACAACATGCGTCATCCCGGCTTGCTCATTTGTCCCTTTTTAAAGTATTTTGGAAACCCTGTATTTTATTTGTATTTTCTTTTCTTTCTTTATTAAAAGCGGTCGAATCTTATGGGGATTGCCTACGTATCACGTCCCCGCGCGAATCAGACCAGGCGTAGTTCTGCCATAAAGTAAAGATACATAGAAATTCTTTCGGAGTCACTTAATTTCATTATCAAAATTTGCTATTACACATTACTTCAGACAAAATAGCAACAATACAGACTCCACAATTTTTTAACTTGGTTTGACTAAACGAAAAGAAAACAACATATGGGAAAGCAACAAAGCCAAATAAGCAGGACTCGACCCAAGCCTAATTTTCCAACTTAGGGGCCCACGAGGCATCTTTCGGCCCTTTCGCGGCCCTAGGTGTAAGGTCTCTTTGCAGGCTCTTCAACTCGTGCATAATCCGGTGGACGCAGCCCATGATGGAAACAAGGAGGGTCTTCCGAGGTGTTCGCTCACATGCCAGGCATTTCATGTAGATGTAATGCCCGATTTCGTCAATCCTTGCTCGAATGTTATCCCTTTCACTGAACAACTGCCTGATTTGTCGGTTCTTCAATCCCAGTGCCTGAGCATTGTCGGCAAGTCGATCCTGGAACAACTCTATTTGTCTTTCCATGCGGGCCATTGCATCGTAGCACTATCTTCTGTCGGCCTGCGCATCTCATGCTTGTTTGATGATCCGATCATGTAGAGTGGAGTTCGTCTCTCTTAATATCCCGATGCTCATTTCATAATCCCTTATGACCTGTTGCAGACGCTGTCTTCGGGCTGTTGTGCCTTTTGCCCATTTGACCTTCATCCTTGCGATGCAAGCTTCTGATTGTTCTAATTCTTCTTGGCTCTGGATGACCTGATTTCTTAAACTTGCTATCAATCTTTCGTCGGAGCGACGTTTCTGTCGGTCAATGTTATTCTTACTGGCTTGGCGAAGGCGGGCCTTCAAGGTCTGGTTCTCTTGGGCTAGCTTGTTTTTTTCCGCCTGTTCCGAGGCGACTTGCACATTATTTTCAAATACAAGTCTTTCAACTTGACGCTTTAGCTTCCCGATTTCAGCTCGGTAACCTTCCTCTTTTGCGAGCCAGCCCCATTGTTCTTGTGATGTCCTTCTTATTATGCCAAGCAAGATAAGCTGGTGAGACTTCACCTCTGGATACATCACCTACCCGAGTATTTACCGTCAGGTACTGGCATTCTCCCCATATGCAACGAACTGTCTTTTCAGGAAATTGGCCGTCACTGCTGACCTCGACTGCATAAGTGCTGAGATCTTCGTCCGGGTGTACTACTTGACACCTTCCTAACTGCCTCATCACCCTGTAAGGGGCATAAGGTTGAATACCTCTGAGTCCCATCAAGAGGAAGTGAGGACCAGTGGCGGGCATGTATACGATTTCTTCCACAGAAAGCCAACCCAAAGTCCAGTTTATTTGATCTGCAGTTATGGCCCGGAGATAGGATGTCCATTCTTCGAACCCTTCTGGTAATCGGAAACCTGAAACCCTCCGGTTATAACCTTCGATGCAGTCCTCGTTTGTAGACATGTAGCGCATACACTGAGGATGGCGGCACAAGTGTTCGATCATCCACATCTGCAATAACAAGTTGCATCCTTCGAAGAAATCTGCCCCGGCCTTACAAGCCGTGAGGGCTCGGTATATTTCCGACACTACCATAGGAGCAAGGATGCTTTTATCATTGGTAATCAGGACTTTAACGACCCCAGCCACCTTCAGATCGATATTTCTATCTTTTCGGGGAAACACCGCAAGGACCAAGAATGCCACCATGAAAGCGAACCGCCTATGCTCATTCCACTTTACCAGATTTCCCCTACTGCAGACACCACTTTCTGGATCATTGAATCCTCCTATGTTCCCGTACCTCTGGTATATGAATTGCAGGGTAGAAAAACCTCTATCCAGTTCAGCGTATGGGACTCCCTTGCTTATCTTCAACAGATCCATGAATTTGTGTGAATTCACAGCTCTTGGGGCGATCAGGTATTTGTGCCTCAAACCTTCAGTGACGTCCATGTAACCTGCCACTTCTTCTAAGGTTGGGGTGAGTTCAAAATCCGAGAAGCGGAACACGTTGTGGGCCGGATCCCAAAATGTAACCAAAGCCTTTATGATGTCGCACCGAGGCCTGACGTTCAACAAATTAACCAAACCTCCCAGGTGCAGTTTGATCTTGTCTTGCTCTGACTTTTCCAAATCCTCCCACCATAATCGCACTTCCAGAGGGATTTTGCTTCTAACTGTTACCGGCAAACTTGGACTTATGCTCATTCTGCATGTTTATTGGGGTGATTAAGCAAAGATCCAGACTCATTGGACTCAAATACCAAATTGACACACCCTTTTTTTCCCTAGAAAAACGAAATTTGGTTGTTTCTGAAAAGTATGATGTCACCTTAAAAACTTTCGTTCTTTGGATTGTACCTATATTTTGAAAAACAAGTTGAGCCCGATGGGGGTTGCCTACGTATCTCGCACCCTGCGAGAATCAAACTGACGTAGTTCAGGCATAAGCCGAATTTTGGAGACACACTATTTTTCTCTTAAAAATAAATCAAAGACTCTTACTTTCTAAAACAAATTAATAAGACACACATTTTTCTTTTTTTTCTTCAAAATTCTGGCAGAGCTTTAACCGTTTTCTGGGTATTGATTTTTCAAGAATAAATAAGTAACCCCTTAACCGTTATTCCTCTTCCTTTTCCAAACATTCCCGATATTCAGAAACCGGTCAGCATGCAAGCCTTGAAACAAGTAAATGCATAAAGCAAACAGGATGTAGCAGGATGGTCTTTATTCTCAGGTTGCTTGTCCTAGACGGACCCAGCCCCTGTGCTGAGTCCCCTAAGTCAAATGCACATGATGCAAATAAGCGTTCCTACTAGGGATCCGGCATGAAGTTATGTTATACTAAGCTGTAAAACCTAGGTGTTTGTTCTAGACCTGGCTTACCCGAGCGGACAACTCGAGCCAAGGATGGGAGCTGTGTACCGGTAACCAAAAGGCCATCCGATTTTGCAACTCCTCCGAATCCTCGTTCTATTTTGGCATATGACACTAACAGAAAGAAGCCACGACCAGCGTGCGCTCCTCAAGAGAGAAGAGAAGGGTTTCGGCACAGTTTATATGTACAGTTCAAATAATATCAAAGCAATAAAAGCAGCATTTAGCACATTAGGCGCAAACACGTAAAAATCAGATAATAAATAAAGCCAAATAATAACAATTATTTTAAGCTCGAATTCTTAACCCTGAACCAGTGGTTCTGGGTCATTAGTCCCCAGCAGAGTCGCCAGAGCTGTCACACCTCCTTTTTACGCACCCGCGAGGGTGCAAGGGAGTTTTTCCAATTAAAGGACAATCGAGACGGGATTGGTTTAATTATTTCAGAGTCGCCACTTGGGAGATTTAGGGTGTCCCAAGTCACCAATTTTAATCCCGAATCTAGGAAAAGAATGACTCTATATTACAGTCTGCGTACCAGAAATCCGGATAAGGAATTCTGTTAACCCGGGAGAAGGTGTTAGGCATTCCCGAGTTCCGTGGTTCTAGCACGGTCGCTCAACTGTTATATTCGGCTTATTTATCTGATTTTAAATACAATTATGAACCATGTGCAAATTTTATCTTTTAACCGCTTTTGTCATTATTATTATTTTTACGAGAATTGCAACGTCGTGAAAACATATCTCGAACCACGTTACATCAATGTACCCGTGGTTATTGATATATCTCGACTCGGTTGAGATTTGGATTTGGGTCACATAAATGTGCACCCGAATTAAGGAAAATAAATTGTTAAAGGCGCGCCTAAAGCAACTAGCGTCTTGTTATTTTGGGGGAAAGTCGTAAAAATTCGTTAAACGGCATATCCCGAATCCTAAATACTTTAATATATACATACATCTAGAGGGCCCCGCAGCTTTGTACATTTTGTTTGTCGAGGCTCGTCTCGTTCTATTTTTAAAAGGAATTTGCGGCGTCATGGACATGCATCTCGAACCACGTCACAATCAATGTACCCGTGATTAGAAACACATTTCGAATCCGTCGAGATTTGGATTTGGGTCACATAAATGCACACCCGAATTTAAGAAGGTAAAATTATTAAATACGCGCTTAAAGAGGCTATCGCGTTATTATTCCGGGAGGGTCGTGAGATTTGCTAAACGACCCACCTTAGGGACTGAATGCTTCAACATATATATATTTAACAAGGGCCCCGCAATTTGTGCGTTTTTCTTTATTTTTTTGTCGAGGCTCATCTCGTCCTTATTTTAAAAGGATATCCTATAGCAACTACGTTTCTTGTTGCGTTTGTCTCTACTAATTGAAAACAGTAGATAGCCCTAGTTAATTACATGCTTGCAAGTTATCTATACAGAATTCCGAGTGCTTGCACAAAATCAGAAGCACGGCCACGTACACAGTCGGCCGAGCAAAAATTAAGGGCCCAAATCCAGCCCATGCGTGATGGACCAGACCTGGGCCATTGTTTGTTCGATGCAGGCCTGCTTGGTCTGTTTCGACCCGGGCTCGACCTTCGTGAGGTTGAGATTGCAGTCTCCGTGTTCTTTGTCTTAAAACATGGTTTACCAGTTATATGAAGCAGTTTATCAGAAAGGAAAGAACTTAACTAGTAGAGTACGATTTTCATGCTTGGCCTACATTAAAGGACATACTACAAAGTAAAACTAAGTCTAAGATACAACCTATTTCATTGGGAATATTTTCACCTATCAGCATACATATATAAACTATCATTCAGCTAATCTATATTGATATACACTGGGCATACAGGCTACTTCTATTGTCAACACAGGAATGAAAATTATTATACAGTACATGATATCTAATGTAACAATCTATGTATGAAAGTCAACTTCAGGTCTTTTCTTTTTGTATTCATGCTCAATTTTCCAATTACATTTGACAGTGTATTGGTTGTGTACCTGGTATAGAGAACAAAAGAAGGAAAAATCAGTTGAGTGGCACACAGCAGGCACAGCAGCAGCAGGTAATCAACACAACACAGCAACAAACAAAGCAGCCACAATGATGAAGTTCAGCGAGTGATCGAGCAATGAACAGACTATCCCAGAAAAAGAATAGAGTAGGAGACAACAACCCAAAGTGTTGAATGTAACAGCAATCCAGTAATCCCAATAACCCCAAAAGCTCAACAAATAACCAATACAGTTCCGATAATCAAAAACTCAAACCAACAGTACACAGAAAGCTCAGTGTAGTAACAATCACAGCAGAAGAACACAGACTTCTCTTAATGGAACAAATAACAATCCCAGTGAGGATAACCAACTTGGTTTCTTTGTGCAGTTTTTGGACAGTGTTCAGTTACAGTATTTCTGGGAATTTCTTTCTATTTTTTTTCCAGTTTTCTTCAACTCACAAGACCTCTCTCAAGACTAAAATTTCCAGCCTTTCTCTTCCTCCCCTTTTTAAGTTCTGAAATAGCCTATTTATAAGCCAAACAACCAGTGCAGTCAAGCTGCCTGGATTCTGCCCTTTGCAGACTGCCCATACCCTTTAAACCCCATGCCTAAGCATCTTTTTGATGCCAGCCATTTGTTCCCCACGCCTGGCTTATTCCTTTTGTTCAAGAGTATGGGTTCATTTAAGTATTCATTTTAAACCCCATACTCTTGTGTCTTGTTCCCCATTGGCATTAGTTTAATCCTAAATTAGTACCCTACTTGTCAGCTCATTTAAACTAAGTTTTTCTGTTCTTTTCAAACCCCAGACTACCCCTGTTAGCCCTTGATTATTACTGTCCTGCCTCACTGCAGTATCAGGGCCTTTTGATCTTCTGGAAGTCCAAATTCAAGACTGCCCTAGCCTGATTCTTTTCATTGTTTACAATGCAGTTATAGGCTAAACTTAGGCAATGTCGAGCATCCAATTATCAATCAACAGGTTCGTTCACTTTGTACGAATTAGAATATTTGGACATTCAGTCGTAGGAAGTCAATCGACGACATTTATCAAGTCGCCTATACTAATTATAACAGGTAACAATCAATCGTTCATATAAACAAATACATACAGGGACCTAAAGGGCTTCGGACAACTTTGGTCAATCACTGGGAACCTATATAGATTATTTATGCGACGACTATCCTAATCGGACATGTTTATCATAGGATACATTCAGAACACAAACAGAAAACAATTGACCAAATAAAAAGGTCTTTGACAGAGATGGAAGAAATTAGGAAAAATAACAGATAATAACAAACAATCACAACAAATCATGCTAACAACTCAATCAAAACTAAAACAAAGAAAAGAGAACACTTACTGGAAAAGTTTAAACCAAAATGACCCAAGTCCGACTTAGCTTTGACCATTTGAGGCCGAACAAACTTTAACCAGCGTGTTCTCACATGAGAACACCTTGATTAAGGTCTATTAGACCTCGAACCCCTGTTAAAGCCGGCCGGATTCCAAGGCTATTCGTGTTCTAGGTTTTGGATTTTCAGATCTGGTTTTTAGGAGTTGTGGGTAGATTCGGACCAAACCAGGTCTGGTTTGGTCACGAGGGAGGTCAGGGGAGTGTCTGGTATGAAGATGGTGAGGTTCGACATAGATCGAGTTTCGTCTCGAATCTTCAAATCCAGATTCGAGACGATGGGAGGTGATTCGAGGTACATGGTTAGTGAATTCGTGCTCAGGGTGGTTGGATGTTTCAGGGGTGTGAAGGGGGTGGTCACCGGCGTTCGTGCCGCCGGGTTCTGGTAAATGGGAAATTAGGGCGGCTGCTAGGGTTTCGGGGGGGGGGGTGTCAAGGCTTGGTGAAGAAGATGAGGAAAGTTGGGGTTCGGATAGGGGCGTGGGGTGAAGGGTCAAGTTTATATACGTAAAGAGTAATTAGATCCTGGCCGTTGGATGCATCGAGATTGATGGCCAGGATCTTTTACTTAGAATGGAACGACACCGTTTGGCCTCTGTTGGGGGTTGGTTCGGACTGGTTCTTGGGTCGGGTTTGGAAACGGGTTACTGACAGGGAGCCTGGGCCGTTGGATTGGATTGGTTGGAACGGCTGAGATGAGCCGTCCTTGAAACGACGTAGTCTTGGTATTGGACGACGTCGTTTCGATGACCTGTGGATGGGTCTTGGGTTGGCTGACTTGGACTGGTTTTGGGCCTTCAAAATTTTGAAATATCATAGGCCCAATCCGATTTCTTGCACTTTTTTTTATTTTGTTTTCTAATTTTTGAAATACAACTAAATTAAAAATGAATTTGAAATACCCATTAATCAATACTTAACACAATTATTCACACACACATATATATATATATATATATATAAACTTTTAAATGGTTAAATTACAACCTAGAAATGCATACATATTTTTGTATTTTGTTTGATAATGATTAAATGCAAAATGGACAGACCCACAAATGACTAACAACACATGTCACGAAAAACTCGAAAAATTGTACAGCGAAGTCATTTGTCACTATTTTTTTATTTTCTTTTGGAGCGATTGTCCGTGAAGCAAAAATCACGTGCTTACACATAACAACCACCCAAATAAGTCGTAACTCTAATATACACCTTAGTATCAAGTTTATCTTTACGTGTGTATACAGTCAAAATCGGGCTTGTTCTAGAACGAGGCAAGCCAAGGTTCGACCCCATGTTATATCGGATCGCGGTGTAAAGTTAGATTGCCGAGCTCGAGACCCAAAGACCGATCGAGATCGAGGTCGGCCAAGATTAGAGTCAGGAAGGATAGGATCGAGCAAGATAGAGGGAAGCTTACCGAGCCAAATAACGAAAAACTAAAATATCCACAATCGGGCAAGGATCACGGCGGAAATCTCGGCACGTATCAAGAAGAGGTCGATTAATTAGCTAATCATGGGATCTCTTATTGTATTTAAAATTGTATCAAAGGTAGGACTCCCCTACTATATAAAGGGGGTCTGATCATTTGTAAAGGACATTATATTCACGTTACATAAAGCAATATACCATCTTCTTAAGCTCTTAATATTCTGTTATTTTGTTCATACTTTCCAGTGTAATATTCGTTCAAGAGCGATCTAAGCTCGAGGGCCAAAGCTATACATTTCTTTGGGTTTGCTTTAATTTATATTTTCAGTTAATTTCAATATCAATTTACGTATTTTATTATTTTGTGCCAAGTTATATCATGTGTTCTTAAAACCACAGTATAAATTCAATTATTATCCGTTTTTAGAGTAAACAGTTTGGCGCCCATCGTGGGACTAAGGATAATAGTGAGTTGGTACAAATTTTTGTAACACACACTATTTTACACTTGTTTTTTGAAGTATCTTTGATTACAAGATTAAAATATGTTGAACTCTCAGTCAACACCTCAACACATTGACAATGATCTCAGCCACCACGACGAAAATGAGAACATTGCACCAGGAAAGGTTGCACCCCCTGCTAGCCTCGATAGAATTCTGGCCTTAGATCCAATCGATGTTAGTTCGCATGTAGCCATCAATGGAAATTTGGCTGTCAATCCCGAAAGTAGCATTCGCGGGGGTACCAAATCAGCTACTCAGGACGCACATGGCGGTGAAGATGGCGGGATCAGCCTTCGGGTGATCTTCGAAATGCTCCAGACCCAACATGCAGCAATAACCCAACTCCAAAATTAGAACCACACTTCGAGCAGGGTCGAGCTCGAACTATCCTAGGAAGTCATACACGGGGTCAAATCGGCCTCGAGGAAACCGAATGAATAGGAATCAGAGATCAATCCCGCTATCATAAAGATGCTCAAAGAATTGACAAAGCGAATCGAGACGGGAGAAAAGAAAATCGAGGAAAACGATAAGAAGGTGAAAACTTATAACTCCAGGGTCGATCAAACCCGGGGGCACCACCGATATTGAAAGGACTAGATTCCAAAAAGCTTGTACAAAAACTGTTTCCCCCGAGTGCAGCTCCGAAGCCAATCCTCAAGAAGTTCCATATTCCCGAGATTCCTAAGTATAATGGGACGACTGATCCAAACGAACACGTCACCTCAGACACATGTGCTATCCAAACTTCTCAAAATAGGCTCCATCCGGAAAGTAAAATATCCCGAATGGTTAGCAAACATAGTAGTAGTCCCTAAGAAGGGGAACAAACTTAGAATGTGTGTAGATTACAAAGACTTAAATAAAGCATGGCCCAAGGATTATTTTCCTTTGCCTAAAATTGATCACATGATCGATTCCACGGCTGGCCACGAGATCCTTAGTTTTCTCGATGCCTATTCCGGGTACAGCCAGATACAGATGAACCCGGAAGACCAGGAAAAGACCTCGTTTATCACTAAGTATGGGACCTACTATTATAATGTAATGTCGTTCGGATAAAAAAATATTGGTGCAACTTATCAACGCCTAGTAAACCGAATGTTCGAAGAACAAATATGGAAATATATGGAAGTGTATATTGATGACATGCTAGTTAAGTCCCTACGAATAGAGGACGATTTGAAGCATTTGCAGGAAACCTTCAGTATACTGAAGAAATACAACATGAAGCTCAACCCAGAAAAGTGCGCATTTGGGGTCTGCTCTGGCAAATTTCTCGGCTTCATGGTATCAAATCGAAGAATCGAGATCAACCCTGACAAAATCAAAGCTATCGAGGACATCACGGTGGTATACAACGTAAAGGTCGTGCAGAGGTTAACGGGGCGCATAGCGGCTCTGGGTGATTCATCTCGAGGTCCTCCGATAATAGCCATCGATTATTTTCGTTGCTGAAGAAAAAAAAAAACTTCACATGGACACTGGAATGCCAACAGGCCTTGGAGGAGATTAAACGGTACTTATTGAGCCCGCCATTACTTCACACGCCAAGGATAGATGGGCAACTTTACTTGTATCTGGCAGTATCGGAGATAGCGGTAAGTGGAGTCCTGGTCTGAGAAGAACAAGGTACGCAATTTCCTATCTATTATGTTAGCAGACCTTAGGAGAGGCCAAAACTAGATATCCCCATCTAGAAAAATTAGCACTTGCTTTGATAAGTGCCTCTAGAAAGCTAAAACCATACTTTCAATGTCATCCCATTTATGTTGTAACGACTTATCCTCTTCGAAATATTTTGCATAAACCCGAACCTTCGGGACGATTGGCCAAATGGGCCGATGAAATCAGCGGGTATGGTATTGAGTATCGACCCCGAATAGCCATCAAATCTCAGATCTTGGCAGACTTCGTGGCTGACTTCACACCTGCCCTCGTACCCGAGGTCAAAAGAGAACTATTAGTCTATTCGGGTACATCCTCAGGAATCTGGACCCTCTTTACGGATGGTGCTTTGAACGTAAAAGGGTCTAAGGCTAGGCATCATGTTAAACCACCCACATATAATGTAGTTAGACAATTTATTAAAACTGTAAAATTGAGTAACAACGAGCCCGAATATGAGGCCATGATTGCAGGTCTCGAACTAGCCAAAAGCTTGGGAGTGAAGGTGATCGAAGACAAATGTGACTCCCTCCTCATAGTGAATCAGGTTAACAAACCTTTGAAGTTCGAGAGGAATGGATGTAAATATACTTGGATAATCTACAAGTAACTCTACACCTATTCAAGGAATGGACTTTGCAACATGTGCCTCGAGATCAAAATAGCGAAGTTGATGCCCTCGCAAACCTAGGGTTATCAGTCAAACACAACAAACTCAATTCGGAGCTGGCGTACAACTCATAAGGTCAGTGGTCGAAGAAGGCCATGCCGATATAAACTCCACAATCTTGACCCGGGACTAGAGAAACAAATACATAGATTATTTGAAGAACGGAAAACTTCCCTCAGATCCAAAGGAATCGAGGGCCCTGCGCATGAAGGCAGCCCAATTTAGCATGTCCAAAGATGGAACATTACTCGGAAGGATGATCGATGGTCCGCTAGCAATATGTCTATGACCGGGAGATACCGAGTATGTTTTGAGGGAAGTCCACGAAGGCACATGCGGGAACCACTCAGGCGCCGAATCACCAGTTCGAAAGGTAATCAGAGCCGGGTATTACTGGGTTGATATGGAAAAATATATGAAGGAGTTTGTGCAAAAATATGATAAATGTCAAAGACATGCTCCGATGATTCATCAACCTTGGGAGTTGATGCACTCAGTTTTATCCCCATGGCCATTCATGAAGTGGGGGATGGACATCGTCGGCCCTTTTCCATCGGCACCAGGTAAGGCTCAATTTGTTTTATTTATGACTAACTATTTCTCTAAGTAGGTTGAAGCACAGGCCTACCAGAAGGTCAGGGAGAAATAAGTCATCGACTTCATTTGGGACCACATCGTATATCGATTCGGAATACCATCCGAAATTGCATGTGACAACGAAAAACAGTTTATCGGCAGCAAGGTGACCAAATTTCTTGAAGGTCTTAAGCTCAAAAGGATCTTATCAACACCTTATCACCCTAGTGGGAATGGGCAAGACGAATCGACCAAATAAACCATAATACAAAAATTTAAGAAAAGTTTAACCGACGCCAAAGGAAAATGGAGAGAAATCCTGCCCGAAGTCCTTTGGGCGTATCACACAACTTCGAAGTCCAGTACCGAGGCAACCCCATTCTCTTTGGTTTATAGCGCTGAAGCTTTAATACCTATCGAAGTCCGGGAGCCGAGCATCGGATTCCGATATGCGATGAAGGAATCGAATGACGAGGCCATAAATACGAGTCTGGAGCTATTAGATAAACGACGTGAATATGCCTTTGTTCGATTGACTGCCCAGAAATAACGGATTGAAAGATATTACAATCGAAGGGTCAACCTTTGATATTTTAATGTCGGGGACTTGGTACTGTGGAAGGCCACGTTAAACACCCGAGACCCAAATCTAGGAAAGGTCGTACTAGATTCTCGAGATCACAGGGAAAGGATCCTACAAGCTTGGAACGATGGACGGAGAACAGCTACCGAAAAATTGGAATGTAACTCATCTCAAAAGATATTGCTGTTGAGGTATGACCCCATTTCAATTCTTTCTATTTTTGCCTAACACTTGCAGGTTATCGACAAGGAGTGACACAAAGCCTTTAGTCTGAAAGCACGCGTTGCACTCTTTTTCCCTTGAACTATTTTTTTCCCAATTGGGTTTTTCGGCAAGGTTTTTAACGAGGCAACAATGGATCGTGCTAACTTAGAATTGAAGGCCGATCACGGATCGATATCAGAGATTATGTTTATAGTATCCAAGATTTCTCTACAATTAACATCAAATATTGGGGGGCCACCCTCGGATATTGAATTGTTCTAGCAAGAAAATTATTTCGAAATGAAAGGATCTCAATATGAAAGGTTTATTGTAAGGACCAAACGATCAAAATGAACCGTGCCCACATCAATTGCTCGAGCCCTGACATAAAACATGTACGCATGTGTGACTGTTTTTGACAAGAATAAAGAGAAGTACTTTCCTTGCAACTATCTAATGTCTTGAAAAAATTTCGATTTTACAACCTCATACTATCGATCTATTATGGAAACGAGCCCAAGGGCCGATTGTAACCAGAGTTCGGATAATCACTCCCACACTTAGGGAATGTCGTCCATAAAATAAACTCGAAGATATCGAACTATTGAACATTAAGGGCATAAGACCTCTTAGGTAATCCATAAATTTTAAAAGCCACGGTCATACTTACTCGGGGACTGTTATCTTAGGCAAGCCCGGATATCTCGGGAATACAAGCTCACTGGGCTACACTCGAACTAAAAGGCTACGACCAATTTAACACGGTTCGGAGACGTCCGAAATCCATAACAAATATAGACCTTCGAAAAAGAAAAAAATTCTTTCACAACCGGTTCTAAAGGCTACCCTCGGTAGAATCTTAAACTTAAGATATTTACGGGAAAAACTTCGGTAACACCGAACCCGGATAACGCCTTAACCCAGAAGGGCGATAAAGGCAAGGTTTGTTCGAACCCTCGAACATAACCTTATTATTTTGTGCTAAGGCATTCCAACCTTTGTGAATACTAGCAATAAAATAAAGGAAAAATTTTAGAGCCGAAAAGGGTAGAAAGCCTTATATATAAACGATCTCTATACAAAGGCCAGATCGGCCAAAAATAAAAGAAAGCAAAATACAAAGTCCTAAGGGCTACTTTTACTTTGAGTTAAAGAGATCATTCTCACTCGACTGTAAAGCCTAAAGGCTAACTTAAATCAAGTCCGGACAAATCTTCACTCGGGGACTACATATTAAGCCTAAGGGCTACCTTAATTCGAGTTCGAACATTCACCTAGGGATTATCGATCAAAATAGTCGAGGGCAGTACTTATTATTGGTCCTTACCATCTCGACTTTGGATCTTCGAATACAACATCATAATTTTATGCTCAGGCACTTTGACCTTTGTATAAATAAAAAAGACAATAGACTCAGAAGACATAAAAGGGAAAAAGTTTTATATATTCATCAAAAACTTTTTATAAGGGCAACACGGTCCGATAGAAGTTCTTTACAAAGGCCAAAGTGGCCTCAATAGAAATATAAAAACTATTTAAAAGCCTAAGTGGCTTGGTCATCTCCGGGAGAGGCATCTCCGCCCTCGGGGTCTTCTCCACTTTTGGATTCACTCAAGCATCTAAATTCGTCATCATTGTAGGGGAAAGCTAATTTCCTAGCTTCAGCTTCAAGCTCCTTAGCATTCTCGATCTCAGTTGTAAGGTCAAAGCCCCGAGCATGGATTTCCTCGAGGGTCTCCCTTCGAGATTGACATTTGGCATGCTCGGCGACCCCCTCTGCTCGAACCTGAGAAGCCTCGGCAACCTCTTTTGCTCAAATATGAGCGGATTCGGTATCAGCCCGGTAAATGGCCACCACTGCATCAGCATCAGCCTTGGTTGCCTTAACTTCAAATTTGGCCGCTTCAAGCTCCACGACCATGTTCTCCCGAGCAAAAACTCCTGAACCTAACTGGGACTGGAGCTCCTCGATTTTCTTGGCCCGCACAAAGATTTCCTCCTTCATACCTTAGAGCTAGATTTTAGCCGAGGCCAGTTGGGTCTGAGCAGTCTCCTTTTCTGAGGCCGTGCGATCCATTTTCTTCTTCCATCCTTCAACCTCAGTTTTTAAGGCATCAGCTTCTTCACGGAGTTGCCTGATCATGTCAAGCTTTTGTTGGACCTACGGGTTCGAATCATTAGCTACCACGCCCGAATCGCCGTTACTAACTTCAAAGATCTTCTTACCTGCTCGACCAGTTCGGCGTGTTCTTTCTGAGCCATTTCTAGCTAGGCACGGAGGCCTTTAGCTTCCCCTTCTCTTTTCTCGCTGAGAAGCTTGAAGGCATCCTTCTCCTCAGTAAGCCCTCGGATCTCGGTCTCATGCCATCTTAGTTCCCCTCGAGCTCGGAGGAAAGCCTCATGATGAAGTACCGAAGCCTATAAACATAGAAAAAGGAGTTATGTAAAGAATAGAAATGTCTAAGTACAAAATTTGACATCGACAAGGAAATCTGAGATTACCCCGTTTAGAGCTTATTGGGATTTGTTGAAAAGACAAGGTGATTCCACATCATCCATCTTGGCTTGGTCTTCTTCGGTGACCAAGCATCGAAGACAGCTAGCCACCCCTACAGGGGCAGAAAGAACTCGATCATCCTCCGAGATCGAGATGATTATTGATCGCTTACGCCCGAGATCGATGCTGGGGGCCGGGAACTGATCGGTCAGTTTAAAGCCCGAGGAAGCCTCATTCTAGCTCTTCCTCGGTACCTCCAAGTCACCCAGATCGGTAACATCTTTCACTCCAACAAAAATAGCCACGGAAAGGGTCTTCTGCTCCATGGACCCCTTCACCGTGGCAAGGCTCCATCGCTTGAGAATCCTTGATCATCGAATCAAAGAACGAAGGCAACGAGGGGGAATCTCCAATCTCTATTGCCCCAAGTAAATCTTTTGGGGTGCCTCCTTCATTTTAGGGGGTCTCGAACATGCTTTCTACCCCAACATCGACCACATCCTCGATAGCCTTCTCACCTCGAGGTGAAGCATCTTCAGTTCTTTCTGGCTCGAGGACTTTCAACTAAGGCTCCCCCTTCAACCTCATCAAGTCGAGGCAGAGCAGTTTCAACTCCTACCGGCTCAGTAGTTCCTCGAACCTCGGTGCCATCTCGCACACGGGCCATCAACCCAGAATCTTCTTCTTCATCATCTTCTTCGGCCTCATCCCTTAGCCATTGAACCGACTCCAAAGTTAGAGGGGCGATAATCCCCTTGAGTTTACGGTTTTGCCTCTTTTTTTGCTTCTTTTATCCGATTTCGTGGAACTCGAAGCCCCTCTACTTTTCCTCTCTTTATTCTGCTTCGGAGCAGATGGTTGGGGAAGGATTTTTTCATCGCCAGACGGGGGCCTCATTGCCATATCTTTCCCGAGACCTGCAAAAGAAAGATGAGTAAGATCGAAGGAAAATTCGAACAATGGTCGAATAGTAGAGTCATAAAGGAAAATTTACCATGGTTACGGGCCTCCCATTGACCCTTCGATAAGTCACGCCATGCACGCTTAGCGTATGTCGATTTCAATATTAGGCTCCTGACCCAATTCTCGAGTTGGGGAACCGTACCCGGCATCTAGGCAACAACTGTATCAAGTAAAACACTGATAAGAAAGGGTGAAAAAATAACGAAGACGATAAACAGAACTTAAGGATGGAATTATACTTACATTTCATATTCCATTTCTTAGGAAATGGCATACTCTCGGCCGGGATCAAGTCCGATGTCTTCACTCGGACAAATCATCCCATCCAGTCCCAATTTTGTCCTCATATATGCTTGAGAAAGGTGCCTTGGTGGCCCGACGTTGAAGCTTTATTAGTCCTCCCCTATAGAGTCGGGGGCTATATAGGCGTATGAGGTGGTCGAGGGTGAAGGGAAGCCCATCGACTTTGCTCACGAAGAAGTGAAGCAATATCACTATCCTCCAGAAAAAGGGGTGAATCTGACCGAGGGTCACCTCGTACTTCTTGCTAAAGTCTATAGTAACCGGATCCAAAGGACCCAACGTGAAGGGGTAAGTGTAAACACTTAAGAACCCTTCCACGTGGGTGGTGATTGATTCTTCGGGAGTAGGCACCACCACATGCTTTTTATCCCAGTTCCAGTCTTTCTTAACTTAGGAGAGGAGATCATCGATGATCGTGCATATATACCTCGATATTGGCTCACATCGATCCGGGACCGATGGGGTCTTTTCAACCTTGAAGTCGGAATCAATGACGCACCCTCTGGGAAAGAACTCTTTAGGGCGTGGCTCCACCACTGGTTACTCGCGGGCCGGTCGGGACAAGGAAACAACTTCCCTTTGCGGAACAGTTTTTGAAGTATTAGCCATTTTACTTTTACGAATGAAGAAAAATGGAAACTGAGAAGAAATGCTTGGTATTTTGTGATGAAAGATTCGAAGAAACACCAGAGATCTGAAAGTTCAAAGCTTTTAGGGAGGCAAAGGATTTTGAAGATTACAACAAAGGAGATTTAAAAGTAAAGTTTGGGCAAAAGAAGAAAGATACATTTATAGGTTGAAGACGACGATTCAGAACCGGTAGTGGCCGACAACAATTAACAGGCATTTATTACCTCGATATCTGAACTGACAGGACGTTTCAGTATCCACTTGTCGCTGACGTCATGGTCGGGTTCGTCGCTTACATCATGACCCATCGAGATGGGATTGGAAAAGATCATATCGTTTCTCGTCGCCTTCTCTCCAAGAAATGAGGGGACTATCTGTATGCGGTCAAAATCAGGCTTGTACTAGAATGAGGCAGGCCAAGGTTCGACCTTATGTTATATCAGACCGCAGTGTAAAGTTAGATTGCCGAGCTCGAGACCCATAGACCGATCGAGATTGAGGTCGGCCAAGATTAGAGCCAGGCAGGATAGGGATCGAGCAAGATCGAGGGAAGCTTACCGAGCCAAATAACGGAAAACCAAAATATCCGCAATCGGGCGAGGATTACGGCGAAAATCTCGGCATGTATCAAGAAGAGGCTGATTAATTAGCAAATCATGAGATCTCTTACTGTATTTAGAATTATATCAAAGGTAGGACTCCCCTACTATATAAAGAGGGTCTGATCATTTGTAAAGGACATCATATTCACATTACATAAAGCAATATACCATCTTCTTAAGCTCTCAATACTCCGTTATTTTGTTCATACTTTCCAGTGTAATATTCGTTCGAGGGCGATCTAAGCTCGAGGGCCAAAGCTATACATTTCTTCGGGTTTGCTTTAATATATATTTTCAGTTAATTTCAATATCGATTTACGTATCTTATTATTTTGTGCCAAGTTGTATCATGTGTCCTTAAAACCACAGTATTAATTCAGTTGTTATCCGTTTTTAGGGTAAACAACATGTTATAGCAGTTAATATATGTTATGTGTAGATTACAATTCTACGTTTTATATAGAAGATTATGTACAGATTTCACTTACGTGATCTAATGGTATAAATTTTTATTTACCGTTGTGTATATAATTTAAATTCAAACTGATTAATAGAGTTTTTGGTTTCTACCAGGAAAAAAAATCGTTGTTTATTTTAAGTTTAAAGCAAATAATTTGGACTAAAATCCATCAATCTCCCATTGCATATTAACTTTTGGTTTTGAGACAACATTATGTATTATTGGGAGTATGCTCCTAATTTTATTATAAATTTATTGGTTGTTGATTCAGTAAAATAAAAGTCTTTATTTGAGTTTTAAAAAGATTACTCCTTAATCACAAATAAATTGGAATTAATACAAATTTAGTATAGATGTAAAATTGGATACAAATTTGTTTATCATACACTTCTTTGGAATTATAGTTCTTGATGTGTTGAATATAATTGCGCAATACTTCATATCTTATCTTATATAATGATTCATATATTATAATTTCTGCAAATTAGTTTTGCAAATCATGTTATTATTATTATTATTATTATTATTATTATTATTATTATTATTATTATGTTTAATCAATTAAAGAAAGCCAATAAGATAAATTACAAAAGAAATGAATGATAGACAAATAATAAATGACTCGGCACTACATCACACATTTACAACACTCTAGTGTAGAAAAGCAATGGATTTTGCTTTATTTGGAGGAATTTTTGTTGTGTTGTATGGCGATCTTTCGGGGTTAAAGAAACAAAGACAAGACATTATGAAGAGAGAGAAGCTCCTTCCTATCTCTTCATTCAACCTTCAAAACTAAATTCTCCTTAACACCATTAACTATGAACCCGTCCGTCTCAAAATCATTAACCGCCCAAATTCCTCCAAAACCCCCGATAAAGCAACCTGCGATTTAATGGAGACAACCATTAATAATGGGGGAGACTCACTTACCAAAGGTCATCTAACATTCAAGGACAAATTATTGGAAAATGAAGACTCAATAAATTTTTCATTCGACCATTCATCTTCCTTCTCAATCCCAATGGATATTCACGAAGAACAACCAACGGCCACTCCTACAAACAAAGAAAATGTTCCTTCGATTTTAATTCCCATATCATTGGAAGATAGACAAAGAATCTATCACCCATAAAAATTCTCCTTAATAATCAAACTTCAAGGAAGAAGAATTCTTCACCAAATATTGAAACAAAAAATTCAGGCCTTATGGAATATCGGTGACCATACACCCCTAATTGACCTAGGCAATGACTACTTCATTGTTAAACTACAAAAAGAAGAGACCATGAACCATATCCTACAAGTTACTTCCTATCTACCCAGAGATGGCAACCCAATTTTGTGGCGTTTGAGGCCAAACAACCCTATACAGTAGTCTGGGTTAGACTCCCTCAACTCCCGACTGAATTTTACGATGGTGAAATTCTAAAGAGAATAGGTGGTGCATTAGGAAAGCTTCTGAGGATAGAGGCATGTAATCCTCTTCTCTGAGGGGAAGGTACGCTAGGTTATGCATCAAAATTCCTATGGATGAGCCTGTAAAGAAGCATATTCTCATAGGCACACACAAGCAAATCATCCAATACGAAGCTGATCAAATTCTTTGCAAAACATGTGGAAAGCTTGGTCACAAATCAATCTCCTGTGTACAAAGAATTTCTCCAATAAGGAATACCACTTCATTACCATCAGACTCATCTGGGAAAGAAACTCAAACAATATTCCATCACAAGAGGAAGAATGGTCCATGGTCCCATTCACAAGGAGCAGGAAACCCAGATTAAATAAATCGAGTGAGGAGCTTGGAAAATCCTAGAAAGCAGGTATTAATGTAAAACTGTTTAATGCATCGACAGGTAAGTATATTATAACTCAAAAATTTAAATATTTGCCTAAGTCATCTGGTAGTATCTCCTCCATTAACAATTTATCTAATTCAAACCTCTCTAAGTCCTTCCCTAATCAATTTACTAGTAACCTCCTCAATACTAGAAATAGATTATCTTCCATTAACAATTCCCAACTAGAGGACATAGATCAGAACCCGATTTTAGAAAATACCACCACTACATATACTAAGAAAACCATCAATAGCTCCTCTAAACCCACTAGTAACCAATGCATGAACCGGGCAGAAGAGACAAAAGAGATCTTAGAAAATCCCCTCTCACAAGAATACAAAATTGCTAATTACCTATCTATATCTCCTAATGAGCCTACTGACCAATCGAAGTTTAACTCTAACTCCTCTCAAACATTTCCTATAACTAACCAACTAACCCCCCCCCCCCCAATAACAAAACCAACCAATTAGCCAATAACCTTAGTTTGCATGCGAATGTCCACTCGTCCAACCAAACTAACTCAGTGAGACAATTGTTTCAAACTCGGTTACACGTGCCTATCCATACGCATGCTATCAAAGCTATTAAACCCAACATGCTAAACTCTTCAGATGCCATGCAAATTGAAGAAATCATTACCCCTACATCTACTCCCAACTCCTTAAATCAACCTCACTATTTGCTTAACAATGCCGAGACTCACCTTAGGGCAGCAAAAAAGGAGGTTCAGGCTAATTCAAATCTTAAGGAACCATCGTCCTGCACCCATAGAAAATCTTCCACCGTTTCCTCTCCAGCAGCCAAACATACCTGTGATCTATGCTCAAACCCCCCTCCCTCAGAATCACCACCCAACTTCTTGGATAGAATTAGGTTTAATGGTCATGGGGTATCTCTCCAACTCAACATCAATGGGCAGGAGAATCTCATTGTAATTCAGAATCCTCAATTCCTAGCTCAACTACTCTCCGAGGGCCTTCACTTAGCAATGAGTAACTACATGAATCATATAATGCAACCACTGGCACCAGGCATGAACAACAACCTGATCCATGTCATGAGAGCCCAGTGGAATTTGCCACCTAATTACAACCAAAACCCTTACCTGCCCCAGAACATAGGGTTGGACCTTCCTTTTTTCCCACCCCAGGAGATCACTGCCCTCAACCCTATCCTAATGAACTGGGATCCTATGGTGAACAACATGCAACCCCAGGTCCCAATAAACTTAGTTTCTATGAACCAGGAAATCCCACATCCTCAGATGAATCAAAACCTAGGAAATCTAGTGGAGGAAGGAATAGAGGAGGAGGTCAACCTAGTGGGGGAATTCATGGTGGAATCCACAAACCTAGACGAAGTAAAGGTTTATCTCTTTGAGGAAATATAGGAGAAGAGGCTCATGTTAGCCTGTCTAGCTTCACTATACAAGTTCACAATGGACATGCGTCCACCACAAGACCCAACGGTGGGGAAGATTGCAATGATACTAGTACCATCCCTGAGGAGGAACCCAATCTTTCCACAAGGAAGTCAAGTGAATGGTCAACTTCAAGTCATACCCCAACCCATGAATCGTGCTAAAAATATCATCATTTGGAACATCAGGGGGGGCAACAATGACAAATTCAAGAGAAATTTGTTGCGGAAGCCAAATGTATATAGTGTGAATAAGTCACAACTACTATACCAAAAATTATGACAGCCACCAAATAATAAATAAGACAATAAAGAAACAATAAAAGGAACACCAGAATTTACGAGGTTCGGCTAATTTTGCCTACTCCTCGGACACAACCAATATTTTATTCCACTCCAAAAATACAAGTGAAATAATACTAAAGAGAGAAGATACAAATGCCTTAAACAGATGAGAAGGCAAATGAGAGGTGTGTTTCAATCCTAAACATTAGGCCTTCTTTTATAGGGGAAAAATCCCCCCCAAACTTAACTCCCAACCAATGTGGGACTTTGGCATTTTGCCAAACTTCAACAAATCTCCACCTTGGCAAAATTCCACATTTTCAATTCTCTCTCAATAACAAATTTTGGTTGTGTCTTCATCTTCAATCTTCAGTGTTCAACAATGTTGATCAAATCCAAACAATGTTGAAACTTGATCGCAGTCACCACCTTAGTTAGCATATCAGCAGGATTCTCCGTAGTATGAATTTTCTTCACTGTGACTCCTCCTTCTTCTATGATTTCTCGTACGAAATGATACCGAACATCAATATGCTTCGTCCTTGCATGATAAACTTGGTTCTTCGCTAATTGAATAGCACTTTGACTATCACAAAAAATTGTGATACCTTTTTGTTCAACACCAAGCTCCTTTAGCAATCCTTGAAGCCAAATTGCCTCATTCACAGCCTCTGTAATAGCCATGTACTCTGCCTCTGTTGTAGACAAAGCAACTGTTGACTGCAAAGTAGACTTACAACTAACTGGTGCCTTTGCAAAAGTAAACACATAACCAGTAGTTGATCTTCGTTTGTCCAGATCACCCGCAAAATCCGAGTCACAATATCCAACTACAGACTAATTGTCTTCCTGCTCAAAAACTAACCCAACATCTACAGTATTATGAATATACCGTAGAATCCACTTCACAGCTTGCCAATGCTCCTTCCCTGGATTGTGCATATATCTGCTAATAACTCCAACAGCTTGTGAAATGTCAGGCCTTGTGCAAACCATTGCATACATCAAGCTACCAACAGCATTTGCGTATGGTACCTTTGACATATACTCTCGTTCAGCTTCATCCATTGGCGACATAGTAGTACTTAGCTTAAAATGGGAAGCAAGTGGAGTACTAACTGGCTTAGTCTTGTCATCTATGCCAAAACGTTGAAGTACTCTCTTCAAATATTCCTTTTGAGATAAACAGAGTTTCTTTGAACGTCTATCTCTAATTATCTCCATGCCAAGAATTTTCTTTGCCTCACCCAAATCCTTCATCTCGAACTCCTTCTTCAGTTGAATCTTCAACTTATCAATTTCTTCCAAATTCTTGGAAGCTATCAACATATCATCAACATATAGGAGAAGATATACAAAGGAACCATCTTTAAGCTTGTGCAAATACACACAATGATCGTATTTGCTTCTCTTGTACCCTTGCCGCAACATAAACTCGTCAAATCGCTTGTACCATTGTCTAGAAGATTGTTTCAATCCGTACAACGATTTTTCAAGTTTGCATACCATATTTTCTTTTCCAGCAACTTTGAATCCTTCTGGCTGAGTCATGTAGATTTCCTCCTCCAAGTTTCCATGTAAAAACGCAGTTTTTACATCCATCTGAACTAGTTCCAAATCCAATTGTGCTACCAAAGCCAACATAATTCTAATGGAGGAATGTTTTACAACTGGAGAAAATACTTCATTGTAATCAATTCCCTCCTTTTGAGCATATCCTTTGGCCACCAATATTACTTTGTAGCGAACATCTACTTGGTTAGGAGATCCTTCCTTCTTTGCAAATACCCATTCGCACCCAATTGCTTTCTTTCCCTTCGGGAGATTGGCCAATCTCCATGTATGATTCTGATGAAGGGACTGTATTTCATCATTCATGGAAATCCTCCACTTATCTTCTTCTGAACTTTGGACAGCGTCTTTATAAGTAGTAGGAACATCATCAGCTACAATTGAGGTTGCACAAGCAACCGTCTCTATGAGACGAACAGGTTTCGTTATTGTTCTTTTTGGCCTGCTGGTTGCTATTGATTCAAGTTGTTGTTGAGGTTCCTGAGTTGGAATCTCCTCTACTGGCTCTCCTTCCAGAGGGTAATCTTCATTTGTTTCCTCCTCTGCTTCTTGTGTAGGAAAAATAAATTTTCCCTCAAACTCCACCTGCTTAGAAGCACCTTTATTTTGTTTGGTATCTTCTGTTACCTTATTTACCATAGCAGATTCATCAAAGGTAACATCCCTGCTGAATATTACTTTCTTTGTCATAGGACACCATAAGCGATATCCTTTGACTCCAGAAGTAATTCCCATAAAAATAGCCTTCTTTGCCCTTGGATCCAATTTTGACTCCGTCACATGATAATATGCAGTTGAGCCAAACACGTGCAAAGAGTTATAATCTACAGCAGGTTTTCCGTACCATTTTTCAAATGGTGTTTTGCCATCAATAGCAGCAGATGGTAGACGATTAATGAGGTGGCATGCATATGTAATTGCCTCAGCCCAAAATTCTTTGCCCAAGCCAGCATTGGACAACATACACTGTACCTTCTCCAGCAAGGTCCGGTTCATACGTTCTGCCACTCCATTCTGTTGTGGTGTATGTCTGACAGTGAAGTGTCGGACGATGCCATCATTTTGACAGACCTTATTAAAATGATCATTTTTGTATTCACCTCCATTGTCTGTGCAAATACACTTGATCCTCTTGCCTGTTTGATTCTCCACCATCGTCTTCCATTTGAGAAAAATTCCCAACACTTCATCTTTGCTCTTCATTGTATACACCCATACTCTTCGGGAAAAATCATCAACAAAGGTTACAAAATAGTGCTTCCCACCCAATGAAGGTGTTTTGGAAGGACCCCAAACATCAGAGTGTACATAATCCAAAATGCCTTTAGTATTATGGATCGTTGTACCAAATTTAACCCTTGTCTGTTTCCCTTTAACACAATGCTCACAAAACTCCAAGTTGCAAGCCTTGACTCCTTTTAACAATCCTTGATCTGATAGAGTTTTCAAGGATTTTCCTCCAGCATGTCCCAAGCGCATGTGCCATAGCTTGGTTGCTTCTGCCTCTTTGTCGTCACTGGATGTCACTGTCGCTGTCCCAATAACTGTACTGCCACGATAGCGGTACATATTATTATTCTTCCGATTAGCCTTCATTACCACTAGTGCACCGGAGCATACTCTCATCACTCCATTTTCTGCAATGATTTTGAACCCTTTTGATTCAAGGGCTCCCACAGAGATGAGATTCTTCTTCAAATCTGGTACATATCGAACATCTGTTAATGTTCTGATCATTCCATCATGGTTCCTTAATCGTATTGAACCAATGCCATATGAGGTAAGAGGGCTGTTATCCGCTGTGTGGATGACTCCATATTCTCCTTCTTGAAATTCCACGAACCAGTCCCTGTTGGGACACATATGATAGCTACAAGCCGAGTCCATCAACCATATGTCTGATGATGTTGATGACTCTGTTGTAACTAATGAGAAGTCTGAATCATCACAATCAGCTACATTTGAATCCATAATGGCCTTTCCATTATTATATTTGGCCTTATTCTTCAACTTCGGACAGTCTTTCTTCCAGTGCCCTTTTTCTCGACAAAAGGCACATTCATCTTTGCTGGGTCTGGATCTTGACTTGGATCTTCCCTTCTTTGTCCTCGTTTGATTTTGAGGACGACCCCTCACAAATAGTGCTTCTCCTTCTCCGCCCTTCTGTTTTTCTCGCTTTCTTTGTTCATAGCTGTACAAAGCCGAACAAACTTCTCTGAGAGAAACTTCGTCATTTCCATGGAGTAGAGTAGTTTCAAGGTGCTCGTACTCATCAGGAAGTGACGCCAACAACATCAAGGCCAAGTCACCATCATCATAAGTTGTATCCATATTTTGCAAATCTGTGACCAACTTATTGAAACTGGTGATATGTTCATTCATCGTGGTACCAGGAACATAGGTGAAGTGAAACAGTCTCTTCTTCATGTACAATTTATTTTGACTGTTTTTCTTCAAAAATTTATCCTCCAGTGCTTTCCATAATTTACTTGCAGAAGTTTTCTTTGTGTATGGATATTTCTGCTCTCTAGCAAGGTAGGATCGAATGGTACCGCAAGCAACACGGTTGATAATTCTCCAATCTTCTTCTCCAATAACATCTGGTTTCTTTTCTTCAATGGCCAGATCTAGCCCTTGTTGAAAAAGGACATCTAGAACCTCGCCTTGCCACATCCCAAAATGTCCGGACCCGTCAAAAATTTCTACCGCAAATTTCGCATTTGACACAATTCTTGTCATAAGCGAAGATGCCAATGATGACGTATTGTTGACACTTGATGTAGATTCTTCTTGTTTATTGTCTCCCATATTTGACACAAATATTATTTAATAGCTGACGACACAAATCAAGATTATTTCCTTTCTGATGTAGAAGATCAGACTAAGCTGCAACTACAGAGCATACTCAGACAGAACCTTGACTCAGTTACCAAGATAAATCTTTTCTGATGTGGAAGATCAGACTATGCTGCAACCACAGAGCATACTTAGACAGTACCTTGGCTCTGATACCAATTGTTGCGGAAGCCAAATGTATATAGTGTGAATAAGTCACAACTACTATACCAAAAATTATGACAGCCACCAAATAATAAATAAGACAATAAAGCAACAATAAAAGGAACACCAGAATTTACGAGGTTCGGCTAATTTTGCCTACTCCTCGGACACAACCAATATTTTATTCCACTCCAAAAATACAAGTGAAATAATACTAAAGAGAGAAGATACAAATGCCTTAAACAGATGAGAAGGCAAATGAGAGGTGTGTTTCAATCCTAAACATTAGGCCTTCTTTTATAGGGGAAAAATCCCCCCCAAACTTAACTCCCAACCAATGTGGGACTTTGGCATTTTGCCAAACTTCAACAAATCTCCACCTTGGCAAAATTCCACATTTTCAATTCTCTCTCAATAACAAATTTTGGTTGTGTCTTCATCTTCAATCTTCAGTGTTCAACAATGTTGATCAAATCCAAACAATGTTGAAACTTGATCGCAGTCACCACCTTAGTTAGCATATCAGCAGGATTCTCCGTAGTATGAATTACCCCCTATTCGCCATAACTGGTTATTTACTAGTCTATATGCTAGCTCAGTCACCTCCAATAGAAACATCATGTGGAATAATATTTTGAATATTTACGATAACTATAAAGATGCTTGGCTTCTAGGGGTGATTTAAATGATGTGTTAGTTGCTCATGACAAATGGGGAGGGAACCCTATAAATAGGAGAAGAGCGGCAAAAATTTGGTCAAATATTAATTATTGTAAGCTAATGGATTTAGGATTTAAGGGATGTAAATATACGTGGTCCAACCATCATAAAAATATTAGTGATCGTATTATGGAGCGTTTAGATAAAATCTTTGCTAATAGCAAATGGATAGAACTGTTTTCCAAGGCCTCCATAATCCACCTTCCAAAGACTCAATCGGACCACCACCCAATTCTTATTAATCTAATCCCTAGAGTAGAAATGTCCTTATGCAAACCCTTTAGATTAGAAAGTTATTGGAGTGGCCACCTGGAATTTAGGAAAATTGTGGATGATTGCTGGCATAACAATAGCTTTATTGAGGCTTCTAACACTTTTAAGTTTCGTATATCGAACTGGAGCAAAACTACCTTTGGTGACCTTTTTAAAAAGAAAAAAAAAATTTTGGCCAGGCTTAACGAGATTCAAAATTCCAGTTCATATGGTTACAGTAATTTCCTAAATCAACTTGAATCCTCTCTAAAAAAAATGACTATAATAGTATCCTTAGAATGGAAGAAGATTATTGGAAAATGAGATCTAGAATAAATTGGCTTAATGAAGGTGATTCAAATACTAAGTTCTTCCATATTAGTGCCACTAATAATAGAAGGAGAAATAAGATTTCTTATTTCAAGGACCCCATTGGTAACTGGATTGATGACCCAAAACAAATCATGGAACACACTCATTCCTACTTCAAAGATATTTTCTCTACTAGCCATATATATTCTAATTGGTCGTCTATTAAAAATGATACCCCTCACCATCACCAAGTTGATTGATCAACCCTTGACATTAACATATCCCCAATAGAAATAAAAAATGATATATTCTCTTTTAAATCATTCAAATCCCCGGGGCCAGATGGTCTACATCCATTCTTCTTCCAAAGACACTGGCATTCCCTCACATCTTCAGTAACTCAGCTTATAATCCAATCCTTCAAAACTAGGAACTTCTAGAAAGTGTAAATGACACTTATCTATGCCTTATCCCAAAATTTCCCAATGCAAATAATCTGAAAATTTTTTGACCAATAGGTCTTTGTAACACTGTCTATAAAACTATTACAAAGATAATTGCTAACAGACTTAGGCCCTTCCTAGATAGATTGATTGGTCCTCACCAAGCTAGTTTTATTAAGGGTCGACGTACTTGTGACAACGCTATCATAATTCAGGAGCTTATGTTAAAAATGCAAAAGCAGCAAGGTTCCAAGGCCAATATGATCCTAAAAATAGATCTTGAAAAAGCATTTGATCGTTTAGAATAGTCTTTTATCTATAGGACTCTTTGCTTTTTCAAATTCCCTCCCAAGATATCTACTCTCATTATGAGTTGTATAACTTCTAGTAGAATATCTATACTTTTAAACGGTAGTAGAAGTAATATTTTTACTCCCATAAAAATAGATCTTGAAAAAGCATTTGATCGTTTAGAATAGTCTTTTATCTATAGGACTCTTTGCTTTTTCAAATTCCCTCCCAAGATATCTACTCTCATTATGAGTTGTATAACTTCTAGTAGAATATCTATACTTTTAAACGGTAGTAGAAGTAATATTTTTACTCCCAGTAGAGGTATCAGACAAGGTGATCCTCTATCACCCTATCTCTTTATTCTATATATGGAAATGTTATCCATCCATATCAATCACTATGTTGACATAGGCTACTAGACACCTATATCAATAGGTAGTAACAAATATCAACTTTCTCATCTTTTCTACGCAAATGATTTAACTCTAATGTGTAGAATTGATAAAAAATCTCCTATAACTATGCTCCAATGCCTTACTTTTTTCTGCAAATTATCTGGCCAACAAGTCAACCTCAATAAATCAAAAATGATAGTGTCCAAGAATTTCCCTAAGCATACTACCAAAGAGCTGGTTAAGCGTTTCAATATCAACACAAGCAAAAGCTTTGGAAAATATCTAGGATACCCCATCACTAATCACAAACCTAAATCTTCTGATTACCAATTCATTATAGACAATATGACTAGGAAATTGGCCTCCTGGAAATCAAACCTACTCAGCATGGCAGGAAGGGTAACTCTAGCTCGTGCCACTTTAAATAATATGTCAAACCACAACATGCACTACAACTTCCTCCCTATTAAAATTCTCAACTATATTGATAAGCTTCAGAGAAACTTCATCTGGGGATCGATCTCAACTACTAAAAAAAACCACCTAGTTGCGTGGAATACAGTTACCAAAGATAGGTGCCACGGTGGGCTAGGTATTAGAGCTGCTAGGCATAAGAACTTAGTTAATCTAACTAGTCTTACTTGGAGACTTATTCATAATATTGACCGGCCTTGGTCAAAGGTTCTAACCTCTTTATATGGCTCTGGAAAAAAAATTCACAACACTTCTTATATATGGAAGAGCATTATTAAAGGATGAGACATTTGTAGTAAAGGATTAAGATGGATCCCCGGATCTTGCTCAAATCTAAATATTTGGGAGGTCAACTGGATCCCTAAGTCTCCGGAATTAAGAAAGGTTATTGCGGGTCCTCTAACTAATAATAATTCTAATCTATTGATAAAGGACATTTGGACTAGTGGCAAGTGGACATTAGAAAAAATTCCTTTTAACCTCCCAGAAGATATTACTAACTGCATTCTAACCCTTCATCCAAACGTAAGGCAAACTGACAAGATTACTTGGGACCTAACGGGGGATGGAAAATTCACTTCCAAAAGCTGCTACAACCTTATTACTCACAATGATCAACCGCCTATTGACTTTAGTTGGATTTGGGAGCTCAATTGCCCAAGCAAAATAAAGTTTCTTTTATGGAAATGTCGTCACAATAAGTTACCCACTAGATCATACCTCTCTTATATTGAAATTAACATAGATCCCACACGCCCAGTCTGTAAGCAGGACACAGAATCTATAGAACATATTTTTTGCAGTGCCATGCAGTTAGAAACATATGGAATAGGTTGGGGTTTAACTACAACCCAAGATCTAATTATTCACACTGGTTAGAAACAATGCACAATACGAACACCACTTCACCCTCATCCCTCCTTTCATGGAAAGATTACTACCCTTTTCTTCTCTGGAGTATTTGGCTTAATCGAAATAACAACAACCACCATAACACCAATTACCACCTAAACCCCAAAACTGTTGTAGCCCTAGCTATAGAGTATATTCTTATAACTGAGAAAGAGAAATTCACTATTCCAACCCATGCAATCAAAGTTAGATGGCATAAACCTCCTCCCCACAATTAGAAACTTAACATTGATGGGGCCTTCAATGATAAAGGAAAAGTAGGAGGACTAGGAGGTCTGTTTAGAGATTATTATGGTCGTTGGTTATTAGGTCTCCAACACAGATGCCCAGCAATATTTCCTCTGCATGTGGAACTTCAGGCTCTCAAGGAGGGTCTCAAAATTGCCCTAACAAAGGGATTCACCCTTTGATCGTGGAAACGAATGCCACGCAGGTAATAAAACATCTAAATGTTGGTTGCAGTACTCATGAAACAATCATTAATTCTTACAGGTTGTTAATGCTCCAGCTGAGGGAGCCGAGGATCATCCATAATTTTAGGGAAGGGAACAAAGTAGCCCACAAGCTGGCGAGGGAAGCACTAAAGGAAGGGACTGAGTTCCAACTCCTGGATAGCCCACCCTCTTATGTAATAAATAATCTAGCTTCGGATAAGGCTTCTTGTGTTTATTTTGTAAAAACTATGGCAGTTACTGTTTGTGCCCAACTAGCAGAGTGGGGTAATTTGAATGTCCTTGAGACGTGCTACTTTGAAGGTGATGTAACAGACGATAACCAGTAGTATTAATATATTATCTTCCTTTTGGTCAAAAAGATATCTTTCGGGGTTTTGCGTGTACAAATAGAAAGGAGAAAAACCATTTGCCTATCTGGCAACAAGCACTCTCTTTAATAGATATGTGTCAGTGAAAATCCCAACTTTTGTTAATATAGTAACGACTAATTAGTTGCATTACATAGGTAAGTGCGCTTTTATGACTAAACTGCCCCACTCTAACGGCTCCTTTTCTTTTTTGTGCAGTCTTTGTACTATTAGAGAAAATGACAAAAATAGTCTCGTATGTTTGTGGGTTGGGTTAGTCTAAAGTGGTCCTTTAAATATCACTTGAGCATGTTTAGTACTTTATATTTATCAAAATTGATCGCTTTTGGTCTCTATTATTATTATTATTAAAACACATGGCGGAGTTATCTTTGACGAAATTGACTCCCTAAGAAGCATAAGGATCGTTTACTTAAGCAAGCCGTCTGGACGAACTTCTAAGGAGTTATTTTTTTCAATTCGTACCTTAAGAAAATCTTATCCAAGCAAATTGAATGCACCATTTGTTTCGTTCGATCCTTCATTATACGATTTAGGAATAAATCATCGTTTATATTACCTCAGAACCCTCAATAACACTCCTTGTTATTGAAATACGATTTAATTAGGAGAATCTATTAGAGAAGCTTATCTAGATGATTTTTTAGTTTACATGGCTCACATGCTTCCCATTAGCCAAACCTATCAAAGACAATTATCGCCATGTATTATAAGTGTAACATAAACCAAAAGTGCTCGATTTTTGTAAATATAAAGGACTAAAATTACTTAGGTGCATATTTAAAAAACTATTTCGAATCCGTCCCAAACATAAGGGACTAATTTTATCATTTAGTCCTTTTTGTTTCTTTTCAACCTTGGGAGAAATTGTTACAAGGGGAAACAAGTAGTAACTATTTGAGATAGAACTTTATGAATAGTACAATGTTTCTAATTGACCAATTATTGAGTATTTTGTAGAGGGGACAAGTATTAGTGGGTTACTACACCCACAACGTCAGGTCCTATGTAACTAACTTATACATACAGATGACGATACATTAGTGGAGATCCCAACTTTTCAAAATTGATAAGATTGATTTTTAATACTTTATTTTATAGTTGAATATTCCTCTTAATTTTGTTTTATTAAAACGTTTCTTTCTGAGGATATTGAGATCTGAATCTTTGCTTTTCTACTGCTCTTTGACAATATATATTTCTATATGCAATCTGCCCTTCTGATTCTTTTTTCTTTTTCCTTTTTCTCATGGAGTGCTTCAGTGGCTTTATGGATTCCTATGTATTGCAGTAAATTTTGAGAGAACTTTACTTGTCAGGACAAATTAATTTGTTGATAATTGTGTAATTAAGCAGGTGCAGCAGCTTTTAATTTGTTTTAATGCTCATTAACACAATGTGAACAGGTAGTTTTTTCTTAAACACCTTAAAGTTCATGCATATTGCAATTAGCCCACAGGTTTTAGCAAAGGTGTAGACACGTCCTCTTTGGCACATGTCAAGAGGAAACAATAAACTCCCTGCAAACTTACCCAATTTTAACTTACAAAAGTATAGTAGATATTTTTTAAAAACCAAAAAATTGTTATAAATAAATAGATATGTTCTCAAAAATTGAAATAACTATGACAATCAACCCTACCAGAAAAGCACGTACACACATAGGAATCCCCAAATCTTCATAATGACCTTGGTTTTTTGTCTTTAGAAAAATTAAAAGAGCACCTCTTTTAAAAGTCTAAACCTAAAATTACCTTTAACTTCTTAAAAGATTTTAGTGCTAAATATTCTTAAATTAGTTTGGTAATGAGAACACCGGAGTTAAAAGAATAGTCGAACTCCAGTCAATTTTTTCCCCATTTTGGTGTCTCTTTTATTTATGGGTCTGATGATTATTCAAGGGGAATTTTCATAAAGCACTATTTTTTAGTAGTAATTAGTCATTTATAGATACTATTTACTATATTACGGATTATAGATACCTTTTCTGTGGTTATGTGATGTATTTGATGTATTTAAGCTATTGTATTCATGAATACAATAGCAAAAATAGGCGTGAATCAGGGAAGTCCGGCTAATCAGTTGTTGTATTCGAGTGTATTCGACTGTATTCATGGCGTGAAACATGGGATTACAGCTGGACAGATTACTGTATTCGATTGTATTCACGGCGTGAAACAGGGGATTACACTATTTTAAACGGAAAATGTATCAACTAACATCATAGACTACTAATATAACTGAACAAACTCAATTATAACACACAAAATTTGTATTTTCGGTTATAAAAAAGATTCTCAACTGGAAACCCCCCCCCCCAAAACATAGCAATCTTCAGAGAAATTATATAATTCATCTGAATACATAAATTATATTAGTTGAAAAAACATATGAATACATAGAATACAACATGATACATTGAAATACAATAGAAAAAAGACAGTGAATACAATGAAATACAACGAGATACATTGAATTATAATGAAAAAAAAGACAATGAATACAATGAAATACATGAAAATACAGCGTGATACGTTGAAAATACATTGAAATATATTAACAGAAAATCAAGTTGTTCAGCCCCAAACTTCGTCGTATTTGCTCAACAACAAACCCTAATTTCTGTCTTGTAGCCAAATAGTCCTTCCATCTTCAAAGATCTTGCACGCTCAAACCTGGAGGAAGTGACTGCTTCAACTTGTTGGCCTTCTCAAAGTCGGACACACAGAGTGTGTAGAGATACTTGGAGCAGCGAACCTTGAATTTGACCATATCCATATTTTTCTTGATCTTGACAGATCGTGCATCCTTCCTTAAACTAAAGTTTTTTGGGGTAAGCATAAAAACTATATATGGAGTTGTCAAATTTGTTGAACCAAATTAAACTAAATACTTAGCGAAAAAGAATGATGGTTTGCGCTTGTTTTGTGTGGGTTAGGGTTTGTTGTTGCTATGCATTAGAAGGAGGAGGAGAGCGAAAATTTTAATGGGATGGGGGAAGAGAATGGGATGTATCAAAGTAGAGAGAAAAAAAAATATTGTAACTAAATAGCGTATTTAGTGGCTTAGGGATAGGAGGTAACCAAAATTAAATATTTACTATAAACATTAAAAGGTATCTATAGAATATAATTTTTTTAAATGGTATTTATTTAAAATAAATAAAGTGTTAACCTTTGCTATAGGAGGTAAAAATTCCATTAATCAATAGGTATTCCTTAGGAGATGATTTCATAAATGTATTTTCTACTTTTTATTCTTATTATGATTTTTCCCCATTCTTATTATGATAGACAACTTATATTTATTTTTTCCCTCTTTTTGCTGGAGGGGAATGGGATAGACAGTTCATATTATATTAGTATTATTGCTCCCAAATGTACACGCAAGTATACGTGGTCGTACAAGTAATAAAATGATAAGTCGAGTGTCGAACCCACAGAGACTTGTGTCACACCTCCTTTTTCGCCTGCGTCGCCCGCAAAAGGGGTGCGGGAGGGAGTTTTTTCCAATTAAAGGACAATCGAAACGAGATTTATTTATTTATTTCAGAGTCGCCACTTGGGAGATTTATGGTGTCCCAAGTCACCGGTTGAATCCCGAATCGAGGAAGAGGATGACTCTGTTTAACAGTCTGCGCACCAGAAATCCGGATAAGGAATTCTGTTAACCCGGGAGAAGGTGTTAGGCATTCCCGAGTTCCGTGGTTCTAGCACGGTCGCTCAACTGTCATATTCGGCTTGATTATCTGATTTTATACAATTATGAACTTATGTGCAAACTTTAAACTCTTTACCGCTTTTATTATTATTATTATTTTAACAGAAAATTACAACATTGTGAAAAACGTATCTCGAACCACGTCACATCAATGTACCCGTGGTTTATGACACATTTCAACTCCGTTGAGATTTGGATTTGGGTCACATAAATGTGCACCCGAGTTTAAGAAAATAAATTGTTAAAGACGAACCTAAAGCGACTAGCGTATCATTATTTTGGGTGAGGCCGTGAAATTTGCTAAACGACCGATCCCGAAGTCTATACAATTATTAACCATTTATTGAGGGCCCCGCAACTTGTACGTTTTATTTAGTGAGGCTCATCTCATTTATTTTAAAATGATAATCCTAAAGTGCCTACATTTTTTCTATTAAATTTGTCTCTAAAAAATGAAAGAGAAAAGGTCCTAATTTATTTATATGCTTACGAGTTGTTATAGTCGGGTTCCGAACACAATTAGTTAAATCAGAATGAAAACACAATAAGGACAGCTCGTTGGCCAACGTGGACCCAGGCCCAACGTGTATGGCACAAAACTGGACCTGGGCCATCTCATTCACATGTTACTACCTAGTTACATTATACTAGGCATGCTCACAGTTTGTCAAATTTAAAAAAAACTTTGGCTATCTAATTTTAATCCTAGACCATTTACATGCTTAAATTAACCAATAGTATCTAGCAAACAATATTCTTATAAGTTCCGAAACGGTCTATTCGTTTAATGAGTTAATTGTTGAATGTTTAAGAACAATCCAAATCTGCTAACATGCTTTTTGAGACATGATAATCATCCAACAATAACGAACTAACTGAACAGAGTTACTACACCATTTATTTATTTTTTAGCAATACATAGACAGTTCGTCCACTAAGCTACTGTCAGATGTTCCATTATATATATTAAACAACTGCATGATTCTGATATTAGGAAGCTAAATAATGTACATATACAAATAAAATTCAGAATATAACTAAGATAAATTCAGAACTTCAACTCTTCATTTCATATTCATGCTTCATGTTTCAGTTTACAGTAACCAGCATGTCAGTTGTGTACCTGATATTGTAAACCAAAGAAGAGGAAGATCAGCAGAAATGCAATAGCATACAACAACAGCAACACCCAGCAATAGATTTAAAAAACCGAGCAGAAATCCAGCAACAACCAGTGAAGTAGTAGCAAATAACCAACCAAACTCAAGGAAACAAATCAAATGAAAATCCCGAAACACCAACAACAATCAATGGGCAGAAACAAAGTGAATCTTTTTAGATTGAAAGACCAGTTAATGTTTAACCTTTAAATCTTGACCCCTCTGTATATCTAGTGTATGCAGATTGTATATCGGTTGTATACTACTCTCTCTTTCGAATCTCCTTCGAAATGTTTTCTCAATATTCAGCCAATCCCCTATCCCCTTTCAATATTTTCGGAATTCTTTTCTCTCTCTTTAATATCCAGCTCTCTTTTTTCTCTCTTCTTTCTGTCTTGTATTATGTCTCTCTGATCAAGTTTTCTCATTTTATTTCTCATCCCAAACCCTTTAATCAATTAATAAAACAACCACTTTCTCCTACCAAACCCACTACTAGTTAAAAAATACAATTATTATTTATTTAAACAAACTTTTCTTGAGCCCCGCAATCCCACTATGTGTTGTTCCCCACTTTTGATTAAACAAGTACATTATTCCCCACCATTATGTCTTGTCCCCCATGCCTACATTATTTTAATATTATTAACAAATTATTTAATTTTAATGGACAGAGCACTCAAAATAAACAATTGTTCAGAATTTTAATTCCAAAAATATCCCTTTGACCTTACTGAAATTACCAATTTACCCCTGAATGTACTGCAAATTACCAAACTACCCCCATCAGCTATAACCAATTCACCTAATTAATTTCAACCAAAATACAGCAAATATGACCAATTTCTAAACAATTTTCAACAACAAATTCAAACTAAATGATGAACAACAAAGAAACAAAAAATTATTTTGATTGAACAATATTTTTTAACAACAAACAAACCTACTTTCAGATTCAACAACAACAACAACAAACAAGTATATTCAGATTTCTAAATTCAATAATCATTTGATCTTAAAATTAAATCTAACAAACATTACAACCAATAATTTCTATATTAAAACTAAACAAGATCATGAAACAAACTGAAGAAATAATCAAAAATGATAAACAACAAACAAGAAGATCAAACTTATACTAATTTCGGATTCAAGAACAATCAAACAAAGTATGGACATAAATGAAAAGATTCAACAACAATAACAAGCAAGTTTTATTCAAATTCGAATTAAACTCGAATTAAGCTTAAACAAAACAAATAAACATATTCAAATCACTAACTTCAATAATCGATGGAACCTCAAACTAAATCTAACAATTTTATAACAAAGATGAATGATTCAAACTAAAATAAACACTCGACATTATGAACACACTTGAAAAACTCGAAAAGTAACAAACTTCAAACAAAAAATGAACAAAATTTTTCTCTAATACAAACAAAGAACCTGGGTTCGAATGGTAACCTCGACGCGCTGTAACTCGACGAACTCGACTGTGTATGAACTGTTTTGACGACCCCAACCAAAACTCGAACAAACGACGACGAAGACGATCCTAAGAAGCAACTGAAGGAGTTTATTGGGTGTTATTTGAAAACGAAGCAGAAGATACAGCCATGGCAGCAGTGAAGCAGTAGCAGCAGGCGACGAAGGAGCTGGACGCGGAGCAACTGCTCGACGAGCTCGACGCAGCCATGGTAGAAGGAAGAGAAGCAGCAGCGACGAGCATCGATGAAGCTGGAAGAAGCAGCAGCGACAACAGCCATGACGGACAGTGAAAACGCAGCAGCAATAATCTTGAAGAAGAAGAAACACGGGCAACGACGAAATAATGAAGCAGCAATGATGGTGGTTGTTGAGTTCGTTCATGGCTGCTAGACAAAGAAGAAGAAGCAACGAGGGTGGTCGACGTCGTTCATGGTGGTTCGTTTCACGACGGAGAAGAAGACGAAGCAGCGGCAGCAACTGGTCGTGAGGAGGAGGCTGGTGGACTGGAGGGTGGTCAACGGGCAGCCATGGGAAGCCATGGGAGGGGAGCTTGGGGAAGCTTTTTGGAGAGGAAGAAGAAAGAGAAGGGGGGGCGGGTAGTTTTAGGGTTTCTTATGTTTGGGTTTCAACAAGAAAATAAAAATTGGGAGGGGTTTGGGCGGATAGTTTAGTTATGGGGCGGACCGGGTCGACCCGTGTTGAAATGGACCGGGTCATGGGGAAGGTTGGGTATTTTTTGGGCTTGTGGCTTGAATTTGAAGAAGAACTCAATTCCGATTTTCTTTATATTTTTGCTCTCTTTTCTTCTTTTATTTTTCTAAAACTAAATTCTAAAATCCTTAAATATTTATTAAGATATAAAAGCGCAAATTAACTCCCAATAAAAATTAATGCACAATTAAGTAATAATTAAGCATAAAATTGTACAATTGGACATTAAATGCTAAAAATGCAAAAGATGCCTATTTTTGTAATTTTCAATTTTTGTAAAACAAACTTAATTACTAACAATTGTAGAATTAAATCCTACATGCAAAATGCGACATATTTTTGTATTTTTTTTATTAATTTAACAAATAAACATGCACAGACAAATACAAATAATTATCCAAAAATGTCACAAAAATTCTCAAAATTGCACACCAAGGAAAATCATTTTATTTTGAATTTTTTGGGAGTAATTCTCATATAGGGCAAAAATCACGTGCTTACAGCTGCCCCTCTTTGCCCGAAGACACGAAGGGTTTTCGTGCAAAGATAAAGTGAGCGATTTTTGCCCATCCGAGTACTCCGTATGAAGCATTTTTTGAAAAAGATTTGACCGAACCTTTGCTTCAGAGGTTTCCTACATATCCTGGGCTAAACAGGAATTAGGTCAATATAGTTCGGGAAGTTTTGGTAGCTGGGACTACCCTGGGACTGCAAGGTTACTGTTGTTACATGCTATTACCACTGCTTACCGATCTCCTTGTTACACCGTGCTTAAAAGAAAACAAGAAGCTAGGCTAGACTACATAAGATCTCATCTATCTTCAACTTGTTCTTGTTGCCTTGCTTTCTTGTCGGCTTGTGTTTCTTCCGGTGCTTTTCTTCCGAGAACTTGGGGATGACACTGGCCCTTTGCTTTTCTGAATACCAGTTTTCATCATTTTGCTCGGTCTACTGGGGATATGGCTTCCTTCATTAAATTTGTTATGTTGGGCATAATTTAATGTTCACAAGCCGCTTCTTTCAAGACGCGTCTTTTCTTCCTTTTGACTCAGGCGCTTGAATTTGTGTTGGGACCTCTTGTTGCAACCTTCTGCTTTCCGGTGCTGGGGATTTTTATTGTTTCCTGCTGGGGATTCCTGTTGTAACCTTCTGCCTTCCGGTGGGGTTACTGATTTCAAAATCTGATGTATAAGACTAAAAAGTATTCCTCTCGTTATACAGGTGGGCGCCTGAGACATAAAATGTAAAGACTGAAAAGTATTCCTCTCGTTATACAGGTGGGCGCCTGATTCTAACAACAACTTTTAAAAATAAAGTGTCATTACTTCCTTTAGGTTGGCGAGATTTAAACAACTTTTACAAATAAAACGCCTTTTCTCTCTTCATGCGAGCTCCTGACTTCAACAACTTTGAAAAATAAAATGCCATTCCTTTCTTTAGGTTGGCGAGATTTCAACAACTTTTTAAAAAAAATAAAAATAAAACGCCTTTTCTCTCTTCAGGCGGGCTCCTGATTTCGACAACTTTGAAAATAAAATGCCATTCCTTTCTTTAGGCTGGCGAGATTTCAACAAATTTTAAAAATAAAACGTCTTTCCTCTCTTTAGGCGGGCTCCTGATTTCAACAACAACTTTGAAAATAAAATGCCATTCCTTTCTTTAGGTTGGCGAAATTTCAACAACTTTTAAAAATAAAACGCCTTTCCTCTCTTCAGGCGGGCTCCTGACTTCAACAACTTTGAAAAATAAAACGCCTTTCCTCTCTTCAGGCGGGCTCCTGACTTCAACAACTTTGAAAATAAAATGTCATTCCTTTCTTTAGGTTGGCGAAATTTCAACAACTTTTAAAAATAAAACGCCTTTCCTCTCTTCAGGCGGGCTCCTGACTTCAACAACTTTGAAAAATAAAACGCCTTTCCTCTCTTCAGGCGGGCTCCTGACTTCAACAACTTTGAAAATAAAATGTCATTCCTTTCTTTAGGTTGGCGAGATTTCAACAACTTTTTTGAAAAATAAAACGCCTTTCCTCTTTTCAGGCGGGCTCCTGACTTCAACAAACAACTCTGAAAATAAAATGCCATTCCTTTCTTTAGGCTGGCGATATTTCAACAACTTTTTTTTTTTAAAAAATAAAACGCCTTTCCTCTCTTCAGGCGGGTTCCTGGCTTCAACAACTTTGAAAATAAAATGTCATTCCTTTCTTTAGGTTGGCGAGATTTCAACAACTTTTTTTTAAAAAAAAATAAAAATAAAAGGCTTTTCCTCTCTTCAGGCGGGCTCCTGACTTCAACAATTTTGAGAATAAAATGTCATTCCTTTCTTTAGGTTGGCGAGATTTCAACAACTTTTTTTTTTAAAAAATAAAACGCCTTTCCTCTCTTCAGGCGGGCTCCTGACTTCAACAACTTTGAAAAATAAAACGCCTTTCCTCTCTTCAGGCGGGCTCCTGACTTCAACAACTTTGAAAATAAAATCCTATTTGAGGGCGGATGAACCCAAAATATCCTATTTGAGGGCGGATGAACCCAAAATATCCTATTCGAGGGCGGATGAACCCAATTTCTTCAACTTAAATGTAAAGACTGAAATGTATTCCAAATTCAAAACTTGAAATTTAAATTGCCATTCTATAGGTGGGCTCCTGTCTTCTTCAATTTAAAATTTAACAACCTCCGTTCTACAGGCGGGCTCCTGACTTCAACAATTTAAATTTTAACACCTTCTTTCTCCAGGCGGGCTCCTGACTTCTTCAACTTTTCAAAATATATTCAGCCTCCATTCTCCATGCGGGCTCTTGACTTTAACAACTTCCTCAAAATTTTAACACCTCCATTCTCCAGGCGGGCTCCTGACTTCAACTCTAATATTTTTAAAAATAAATCAAGCTCCTTTTGAGCTTTGGAGAAAGATTCATCGGACTAAAATTTGATATCTCAGGAGAAAATTTCATCAAACTAGGACTTTTATCCTATGAGGAAAATGTAAAGATCAAAGGTTTGAGAAACTTACCTTTGTAATTCCTTTTTTTTCTTTTCTTTTTCCCTTGCGCTGCTTTGTTCCTGTTTCAACTCTCAAGCAAAGAAAATTTTATCAGGCAGTTTTTTTTATGGTGGCCGATTTGTGGCCTTGCTGGGGGATGGTTATCTCCTTTAAAAGCTCGTGTTGTCTTTCCCCGAGACTGCTGGGGATAACACGGCTGGGGATAACACTGCTGGGGAATTATTTACTTACCTGTTGGGGAATAATATTATTGGGGAGTCTCTTTTATTCCCCTTTTCTCCAAAGCTACTCCCTTCAATACTTTTCTCTCTCAACATTGTTGGGGATAAAATGTTATCAGCCGGGGATAACGCTGTTGAGGATAACACTGCTGGGAGATTTTGATTCCTTCAAAACTAGTGTTTCACTCTTCTAAAGGCTGCTGGGAATGATACTGGCCTTTTGCTTTTTCCGAGCACAAGTTTCATCCTTTTGTTCTGTCCGCTGGGGAACAACTTCCTTTATTAAAACTTGTTATGTTGGAGGAAAAACTGGTTCAAAGACCAATTCCCTTGCGACTGGTGCTATCTGTATTCTTCCCCGAATGGGTACCTGACTTCCAGAAAATTTTCTAAATGAAAGGAAAATTTTCTGCCCCAGTTGATAATCTCCCTTGTGGCATGCATTTCCGTCATCAATGCCATTTCCTTTACCTATTTCAAATCAAACAAAAATTGTTAGTTTAAAACGCGATGGTTGGTGGTGATACTCCTACTGGGATGACTTTTCCCTTTCTCCTTCCTTGCTCTGTGTTCCAAAACTTGTTGGGGATGATATTATTTGCTGGGGATAATCCCTTTCTGCTGGGGATATCCCTCTTCTTTTGTGGTATTGCTCGGAAACTGGCATTTCCCCGACTTTTAGTCTTGTATGAATTTCCCAAATCACGCTCATTGCTCTCATTGATTTGTCCACGGGCCTTGGCCTTGAGGTTTATAACCTTTTATTTCGGCAAGGATATCCCTCTTGACACTCGTCAATCCTTTTGTCAATTCCCTTTTGCTGGGGATATCTTTCTTGACACTGGCCTCACGCTTGTTCCTTGCTGACTATACCACTTGGATGTACTAGTCAGATCTCATCTTGCATAATTGGAAAGCTGATGGCATATTTTGAAGTCAATTCTCACTTGTTCTGACCAAGAAGACTCTATTGGGGAATTTTTCTATGAAGGGAAAAAGATAAAAGGGAACGGAATAAAAAGACAAAGGAAAAAGATGACTCTTTAATAAAAGAAACTATAAATGAAAACCTATCAAACGCAGATACCGACTCTAATGGTCATGACATGCACATGTGGCCTATCCTCCGCCGTCAATCGTCTTTCAAGATCTTCATTTGGCGATTCCCCATCTGATTCTCAATCTTATTCGACTTGTAGTGCCCGAAGGGTTTTCACTATCAAGCCTCTCTCATTTTGTTTTTCTCAGCTTTCATCGCCTTATGGTGTCCGTGAAGATTTTCACCGATAAGACTCTCTTATTTGTATTACTTTCCAGTTGGGGATTTGGAGTGTTGCCGGTATGATTCTCTCTGCTGGGGATTAGAGTCCCTTCTGCTGTGGAACAGAGTGTTATGTTCACCGGTAAGACTCTCATTTGTCTGACTTGGCGTCTTTTGCAGACTGATCAGAAGGACTTTCTTTGGACCGTAATGTGGAATTTTGGATAGGTTTAGAACGAAAGGATATTAAAGGCTCAAAACAAAATAAACTTGGGGTTCAAAATTACAACCTTCGGAACCACATTTGCTTACAACAAACGCAACCCTTGCCCCAGTTTCTTGCTTGGGGATTATTTTTTTTTTTTTTAATTTTTATTACACCATGACCGAGCCGTGAGGCGCCTACGTATCCTCTTTGAGGAATCAGGTCGAACGTAGTTCCCAATTCCTCTTTTTTCATTTGACTTTTTTTGTTTGTTATCATTTCTCTTTTCTTTTCTCTTTTTTTTTTGCGTTTTGTTGTTTTTTTTTTCTTTACCTGCCATACTTGTGTTTTCTAGTCGTTGCTAATGATTCCGAACGAGGGGTATGAAAGAAAAATAAATAAGGCTCAAAAGGGGTAACGAAGGATAAAGTGTTTAGGTAGCAGAATAAAATGCCTTCGTCATTCCAATCTTCAAAATATGTCAAGTGCAAACAAACACAATTTGTAGCCTCTTCTGAGGGTGCTGGACTTGACAATTATATTCACACATTTGCTTTTTCATTTGTCATTTCTAAAGCACCTTCGAGCGACACTCTCACCCTCATTATCATGAACGACCCTCATGCCAATTTGGTGAATCTTGCTTTTAACGGTTTTCTTTGTGTTTTACTTGCCCTAGTTCCACATGACTCGAGCTCCGAATAATCTCAAACCGTCCTTATTTCCTTTAAATGTTCTGATCACCTTTCCGGGGTTTTATGATTAACTTTTAAGATTAGGCCCAAACTGCGTGCGCATGTCATGTCACTAGAATCAGCGCTGAACAAAATGATAAAAGGACTAAACAAAAAGATGACTAGAAATAATAAAAGACCGGAATTTGCATTAGACTACCGGTGAAATAGTTTGAATAACAAAACAAACAAAAACAAACCCGAATAAAATCCTAAAACAACCTCGATAAAACTTAAACAAACCGCTATGACAAAATGGAAAGATAAGAAAGTTTGACACAAGACAATATCCGGATTACAACCCTAAGAATAATCCGGTCAACAGAAATGACAACAAAATAAGTCACCACAAGCTTCTCTCTTGCTAACCAAGGAACGGAGCGTCCTCCCACTTTATCAAAACTGACATCTTAGCCACTGAGCTTCGCATCAATACTGCCAAGACCATTACCAGCTTCAATATTATCAACCTCCGTCAACAAGTCCCCAATAGGATTCAAGTGCTTATGTTATCAAGCCTGATCCCCGCAAAGTGTGTATCATGATGTACAGGTAAAGGATTCTGCGCTATATTCTGGGTGTCATTGTCCGGCTTACCACAAACCAACCACCTTAACTTTCCTTGCGATTCAAAACAAAACAGGTTAGAATGGACTCAGTCGGTCCCCATTATTAACAACATCTTTTTTCTTTTTTTTCGATTTTTTTTTAATTTTTTTAATTTTTTTTTCATTTTTTTTTGTGGTCGAATCTTATGGAGATTGCCTACGTATCATGACCCTGCATGAATCAGACCTTGCGTAGTTTAGACCAATAAAAGATAAATAATAATAAAACATTTATTTTTTCAATTTTCATATTAAAACAAACTAGGTTTCAAAGGTTTGAAGGTGACCTACAAACTCGAAAATCAAACAACCCACATATTCTAATCAAAAGATTTACAAACTCCAAAAACAAATGGCCAGCTTCCTTTCTCCATTTGACAAATGCAACCGAACGATTATTTTTTGCAAATGTGGCCCCTTCCAAATTTCACATGAATTTTGAGGCCGGGGAGGATTATTTTATGACACTTTACAAACTTGTTCGTTCTTTTACGAAAATAGCCTTTCGACAACTGAAAGATACTCTAAGGCTATTTCGGCAAGAACGGTTTAAGACGCGGTTGAAGCTGACTCGACTTATTTTTGACTAAAAATCCAAACGGTATTCACCTGACCGCTGACTCTTTGTTTTTTTGTTCAAATTACAATAAAAACCCGGTGTTGCAAACACGACCCTTCAGCGCCTCAGGGACGGAGATTTTTAAGGATGTGTGGGTCAACTGGACCAAATCTTAAACAATGACCCAAAGGTGGCTGTTTATGCAAAGTTAGCCCTTCGGCGTCCCTTTCGGGAACATTCGGCTATTTTTGACAAAAACAGCATCACCCGACTTATTTATGACTCTCTTTATCATTTTTCAAAAATAGAAAACTCAATATTGCAAACACGGCCTTTCAACGCCTCAGGGACGAAGATTTTTAAGGCTGTGTGGGTCAACTGGACCAAATCTTAAAAAATGACCCAAAGGTGGCTGTTTATGCAAAGTCAGCCTTCCGACGTCCCTTTCGGGAACATTCGGCTATGTTTTGACAAAACAGCGTCACCCGACTTCTTTATGACAGAATTAAATTTTGACATGTTTTTTTTATTTATTTGTTTGTTTTTGGCTATTTTAGCAAAAAGGGAGGTTGGACCCGATAAGGGTTGCCTACGTATCTCACATCCGGTAAGAATCAAACCCGCGTAGTTCGGGAATAAAACAAACTATATTATTATTATTATTATTTTTTTTTTTTTTAAAAAAAAACAAGACTCTTTTTTATTTTCATTTTGGGCAAAATAAAACAAGACTTTATTCATTTTTCATGGCAAGATAACTATTTTCCTTTTCTATTTTTTGAAAACAAGACAGAATAACGACTCTTTTTTTCCTTCGCTTTTAGTAAAACAAACAAATAAAATATTTTTTCCATTTTCTCAAAATTACGGAGAGTTTCGACAGTATTTGGGCATTGGTTTTTTTTCAAAATAAACAATTAATTCCCTAACCGCTATTATTTTTTCTTTTCCTCAATTTCACAATATTCCTGATATTCAAAAGCCGGTCAACACATAAGTCCGAATCAAATAAATGCACAAGTAGCAGCAAGTAAGATGTATCAGGATGGTCATTTTCATTTTTTGGTACACCTGTCCTAGACAGACCCAACCCCTGTGTTGAGCCTCCAAAGTCAAATGCACGTGATGCAAACAAACGTTCCTACTAGGGATCCGGCATGAAGCTGAGTTATTCTAGGTTCATAACCTGGGTATTTGTTCTAGACTGTGTACCCGAGCGGACAACTCGAGTCGAGGAGGGGGCTACGTACCGGGGACCCGCGGGATCGTCCGGCTTTGTAACTTGTCCGACCTCTTTCTTATTTCAGGTATTGACACTAACAGAATAGGGAGTCTCGACCAGCGAGCTTCTCCCCGGAGGTAAGAAGAGAAGGGTTTCGGCACAGTTTATATACAGTTTAGATAATATCAAAGCGGTAAAAGACAACATTTAGCACGTTATGCAAAAACATGTAATAAAGATCAGATAATAAAGCCAAATATAACAATTTATCTAGGCTCGAATTTCTAACCTTGAACCAGTGGTTCTTAGTTACATTCCCCAGCAGAGTCGCCAGAGCTGTCACACCTCCTTTTTCGCCCGCGCCACCCGCAAAAGGGGCGCGGAAGAGAGTTTTTCCAATTAAAGGACAATCGAAACGAGATTTATTTATTTATTTCAGAGTCGCCACTTGGGAGATTTATGGTGTCCCAAGTCACCGGTTGAATCCCGAATCGAGGAAGAGGATGACTCTGTTTAACAGTCTGCGCACCAGAAATCCGGATAAGGAATTCTCTTAACCTGGGAGAAGGTGTTAGGCATTCCCGAGTTCCGTGGTTCTAGCACGGTCGCTCAACTGTCATATTCGACTTGATTATCTGATTTTATACAATTATGAACTTATGTGCAAACTTTAAACTCTTTACCGCTTTTATTATTATTATTATTATTTTAACAGAAAATTACAACATTGTGAAAAACGTATCTCGAACCACGTCACATCAATGTACCCGTGGTTTATGACACATTTCAACTCCGTTGAGATTTGGATTTGGGTCACATAAATGTGCACCCGAGTTTAAGAAAATAAATTGTTAAAGGCGCGCCTAAAGCGACTAGCGTATCATTATTTTGGGTGAGGCCGTGAAATTTGCTAAACGACCGATCCCGAAGTCTATACAATTATTAACCATTTATTGAGGGCCCCGCAACTTGTGCGTTTTATTGGGTGAGGCTCATCTCATTTATTTTAAAATGATAATCCTAAAGTGCCTACATTTTTTCTATTAAATTTTTCTCTAAAAAAATGAAAGAGAAAAGGTCCTAATTTATTTATATGCTTACGAGTTGTTATAGTCGGGTTCCGAACACAATTAGTTAAATCAGAATGAAAACACAATAAGGACAGCCCGTTGGCCAACGTGGACCCAGGCCCAACGTGTATGGCACAAAACTGGACCTGGGCCATCTCATTCACATGTTACTACCTAGTTACATTATACTAGGCATGCTCACAGTTTGTCAAATTAAAAAAAAAACTTTGGCTATCTAATTTTAATCCTAGACCATTTACATGCTTAAATTAACCAATAGTATCTAGCTAATTAATATTTCTACAAGTTCCGAAACGGTCTATTCGTTTAATGAGTTAATTGTTGAATGTTTAAGAATAGTCCAAATCTGCTAACATGCTTTTTGAGACATGATAATCATCCAACAATAACGAACTAACTGGACAGAGTTACTACACCATTTATTTATTTTTTTAGCAATACATAGACAGTTCGTCCACTAAGCTACTGTCAGATGTTCCATTATATATATTAAACAACTACATGATTCTGATATTAGGAAGCTAAATAATGTACATATACAAATAAAAATCAGAATATAACTAAGATAAATTCAGAACTTCAACTCTTCATTTCATATTCATGCTTCATGTTTCAGTTTACAGTAACCAGCGTGTCAGTTGTGTACCTGATATTGGAAACCAAAGAAGAGGAAGATCAGCAGAAATGCAATAGCATACAACAACAACAACAACACCCAGCAACAGATTTAAAAAACCGAGCAGAAATCCAGCAACAACTAGTGAAGTAGTAGCAAATAACCAACCAAACTCAAGGAAACAAATCAAATGAAAATCCCGAAACACCAACAACAATCAATGGGCAGAAACAAAGTGAATCTTTTTAGATTGAAAGACCAGTTAATGTTTAACCCTTAAATCTTGACCCCTCTGTATATCTAGTGTATGCAGATTGTATATCGGTTGTATACTACTCTCTCTTTCGAATCTCCTTCGAAATGTTTTCTCAATATTCAGCCAATCCCCTATCCCCTTTCAATATTTTCGGAATTCTCTTAATATTTTCGGAATTCTTTTCTCTTTCTTTAATATCCAGCTCTCTTTTTTTCTCTCTTCTTTCTGTCTTGTATTATGTCTCTCTGATCAAGTTTCCTCATTTTATTTCTCATCCCAAACCCTTTAATCAATTAATAAAACAACCACTTTCTCCTACCAAACCCACTACTAGTTAAAAAATACAATTATTATTTATTTAAACAAACTTTTCTTGGGCCCCGCAATCCCACTATGTGTTGTTCCCCACTTTTGATTAAACAAGTACATTATTCCCCACCATTATGTCTTGTCCCCCATGCCTACATTATTTTAATATTATTAACAAATTATTTAATTTTAATGGACAAAGCACTCAAAATAAACAATTGTTCAGAATTTTAATTCCAAAAATACCCCTTTGACCTTACTGAAATTACCAATTTACCCCTGAATGTACTGCAAATTACCAAACTACCCCCATCAGCTATAACCAATTCACCTAATTAATTTCAACCAAAATACAGCAAATATGACCAATTTCTAAACAATTTTCAACAACAAATTCAAACTAAATGATGAACAACAAAGAAACAAAAAATTATTTTGATTGAACAATATTTTTTAACAACAAACAAACCTACTTTCAGATTCAACAACAACAACAACAAACAAGTATATTCAGATTTCTAAATTCAATAATCATTTGAACTTAAAATTAAATCTAACAACATTACAACCAACAATTTCTATATTAAAACTAAACAAGATCATGAAACAAACTGAAGAAATAATCAAAAATGATAAACAACAAACAAGAAGATCAAACTTATACTAATTTCGGATTCAAGAACAATCAAACAAAGTATGGACATAAATGAAAAGATTCAACAACAATAACAAGCAAGTTTTATTCAAATTCGAATTAAACTCGAATTAAGCTTAAACAAAACAAATAAACATATTCAAATCACTAACTTCAATAATCGATGGAACCTCAAACTAAATCTAACAATTTTATAACAAAGATGAATGATTCAAACTAAAATAAACACTCGACATTATGAACACACTTGAAAAACTCGAAAAGTAACAAACTTCAAACAAAAAATGAACAAAATTTTTCTCTAATACAAACAAAGAACCTGGGTTCGAATGGTAACCTCGACGCGCTGTAACTCGACGAACTCGACTGTGTATGAACTGTTTTGACGACCCCAACCAAAACTCGAACAAACGACGACGAAGACGATCCTAAGAAGCAATTGAAAGAGGTTATTGGGTGTTATTTGAAAACGAAGCAGAAGATACAGCCATGGCAGCAGTGAAGCAGTAGCAGCAGGCGACGAAGGAGCTGGACACGGAGCAACTGCTCGACGAGCTCGACGCAGCCATGGTAGAAGGAAGAGAAGCAGCAGCGACGAGCATCGATGAAGCTGGAAGAAGCAGCAGTGACAGCAGCCATGGCGGACAGTGAAAATGCAGCAACAACAATCTTGAAGAAAAAGAAACACGGGCAGCGACGAAACAATGAAGCAGCAGCGATGGTGGTTGTTGAGGTCGTTCATGGCTGGTAGATAAAGAAGAAGAAGCAACGAGGGTGGTCGACGTCGTTCATGGTGGTTCGTTTCACGACGGAGAAGAAGACGAAGCAGCGACAGCAGCTGGTCGTGAGGAGGAGGCTGGTGGACTGGAGGGTGGTCAACGGGCAGCCATGGGAAGCCATGGGAGGGGAGCTTGGGGAAGCTTTTTGGAGAGGAAGAAGAAAGAGAGGGGGGGCGGGTAGTTTTAGGGTTTCTTATGTTTGGGTTTCAACAAGAAAATGAAAAATGGGAGGGGTTTAGGCGGATAGTTTAGTTATGGGGCGGACCGGGTCGACCCGTGTTGAAATAGACCGGGTCATGGGGAAGGTTAGGTATTTTTTGGGCTTGTGGCTTGAATTTGAAGAAGAGCACAATTCCGATTTTCTTTATATTTTTGCTCTCTTTTCTTCTTTTATTTTTCTAAAACTAAATTCTAAAATCCTTAAATTATTATTAAGTTATAAAAGCGCAAATTAACTCCCAATAACAATTAATACACAATTAAGTAATAATTAAGCATAAAATTGTACAATTGGACATTAAATGCTAAAAATGCAAAAGATGCCTATTTTTGTAATTTTCAATTTTTGTAAAACAAACTTAATTACTAACAATTGTAGAATTAAATCCTACATGCAAAATGCGACATATTTTTGTATTTTTTTTATTAATTTAACAAATAAACATGCAAAGACAAATACAAATAATTATCCAAAAATGTCACAAAATTCTCAAAATTGCACACAAAGGAAAATCATTTTATTTTGAATTTTTTGGGAGTAATTCTCATATAGGGCAAAAATCACGTACTTACAACTTGTATCAACTATCTACTAAATTTACTAAGATAGTTATTCAGTCGAGCCAAATTCGAGTCAAGAATGTGATTATACTAAACTATAATTTTAAGTAGTGACTAAATTATCAAGTAGCAAAATAGTTGTTATGTATTCAATAGAGACAAATATTCCAGGGTTGTGATCGATTCACCAATCCTATTTTGTTCTAGTTAACTCTCCCTTTCATACAATTCGCTCATGGTTGCTAATTAATCGATAATTGCTCTCATAGCCTTCTCCCGAAGTACTACTCGCCTATTCAAAATAGATTAACACATATATTCCTATGAAATCAATCTATTAAGAACGCATTAAGATTACGATATTTAATTAAGCACGATGACTAGGTATATTCCTATCCTAACCACAAATCCCCCCTCCCCCCTTCCCCAGAGTTAAGATCATGCTTTTTTTTAATTCTTCTCTAATCTAAACATGACTTTCCCAAGCATAGCATAGATAGTAAATAGAACGTAACTGCTGGCCAAAAAATGAAGCAATTAATCACAAAATTGAAGAAACAACCATATATTAGTGAATTGTAATCAAGGTTAAGTCAACGTTAAATAACAATATTCATGGCTAAATCACAACCTCAGAACCGTGGGTTTTAGCCGCTCATGATAATAGCAAACAATTTCATAACTGTTGGATAATTGAAAATACTAAGAAAAGATGAAGAAAACTGAGATCTCTTCGCTCCTGAATGTTTGTCGTGTGTATTCTCCCTTCAAAGTGGCGTCTACCCTTCAAAAATAGGCTTAGTCTTGCTTTTATACGCGTTGGATAGATCTAGGGCCGAAATAACCTTGTTCCGAGCAAAGTTGGACAAAAATCACGCCACCAACGTCCAGCCCAGCGCTAGGCGCCGGCCTTACCGCTGGTAAATTAAACACACTGTCTGGGGCGCCACAAGTGGCGTGGGGCGCTTGAAAATCCCACTTTCTCTTTTTTTTTTCCGTTCGCTTTGGCTTTAATCTCGCACCTTTTGCCTCCAATTGCTTGTGGATGATTCCTACACATAAAAACACCCCGAATTAATATAAATCAACACATTTTACATCTTAAATCCACGAAACAAGAGTAAAATATGAGACGATATACATATAAATATATATAATTTAAGCTAAATATCTAGTGTAATTTTTTTGCCAATGAAAATATAGGAAATTCAATAACTTAGACTTTTTCAAACGGTTCGAAAGAAGTGTTTAAAAATAGCTAACAGTAATATGTTTAATGTAATAAGTTTGGTTTAGAATTCACTTCGCCAAATTGGGTTTGTTCAAAAATATTATCCACCTTTCATTAAAATCTTACCCTTTGCGGATCTCTCGTGCAAATTTACTTTATCTTTGTTTCTCTCTCCCCCAATCTTAAAATCTTTATTTCTTTCTTTTTCCCTCCTTTTCCAGTGTCTTTTATCCTTTTTGTTCTTTTTTTTATTCTTTAAACAAATAGCCTATGTATTTTGTGATGAAATTGTTTTGTTGTATTTGATATTCCCCGTCTGAAAGAGATGATAAAGAATGAAATACAAGTGCCGACATATCTAATTTTTGTATTAACTTAGATCTCGATTATTATTTTTTAAAAATAAATTTAATTTTTCAAATTTTAACAAAGTACGGAAGTAAATAACATTTTACAAAGAGGCACACATAGAATATATTTTAATTAAGTAAAATTGCTTTTTGCTGAGAAAAAGGCATAAAAACAATTTATCCTCGTATAAGAGTAAGTTACCACACGCTGTAAACTTTTTCTACCTTTTCACCCTAAAAACAACGGGATAGGATCCCTCCAGTAGTGTACTGTCCAATATTGCTCAATAGCTTCTTAGATGCATGCCACGCGTGTAGATGGAGGTTGATAGGCTTGGATCTAGTTTGTATTTGTATTTCTTTTTTTCTATTTATTTTATCAAACAAATATAATACTTTAAAAGTAAAAAATAAAAAGGCAGGAAATTTTACACTGTTTTCTCCATCTTTGTCTTCTTTCACAAAGTGGCGTTATTCTAGAAACTCCATTGCATTTTTTTAAATTCTAAGTGAATGTCCAATAAAACTTGGCGATCTAAAAAATTTAAGATGAGAGTTTGGGTATTTTGAATAACGGGAAAGTGTAGTGGTTTTTTAAAATAAAAGTTCTCCAATGTCTGTGTGTGTGAAGGAAATCCTAAGGATGAAGAAGAAGAGAGCAAAGTTCGTGGGTTGGGGTTGGGGAAGGTGTTTAACCAAAAATCTGAGTCCTTGGTCAAAGATAAAAGAAAAATTCGGGTTACTGATAATCAGGAGACAAAAAATAAAATACTTTTGAGAACAATGGTAGAGGGTAAATAGATAAGTATTTCAGTGTATTCTCAATAGTATATCGTGTCCTTACAAATGATGATACTTCTTCCTTTTATAGATCATTCTAGGTAAAGGAATAAAGCATCAGTTTTAATGACATAATCATGAGCAATAAATGACATTAAATAAGCCGTTATACAATCATTCCTATTAAATACCAACTTTATAACGTATCAGACATTTAATAATGAATTTGGACTCCTTTCTGTCATCTGATCCTTGCTTTTAATGCCTTCTAATCCGTTGACTGTAAATAATTTAAATTGGTACGAGACTCGTATCTATACATCGTCTCGTGCCTATTTAAATTCTTCTTCCCGTGGCTGTTTTCACCGTGTTTTCACCGTGCCTCTTAGTCAATTGCTGTTCTTTGACCATTCAACTAATCCACGTGTCATGCCACATCATTTTTAATATAAATTCAATTTTTTCCCAATACAGAAGGAAACCCTACCATTTTTTATTTTTTACTTTTAAAAGTATTATTATGCTTGTTTAATAAATAGAAATAAGGAAGCATAAGTACAAACTAAATCTAAGCCTTTCAAACTCCATCTGCACACATGGCATACGTCTAAAAAACCATTGATTACTGGACAGTACATCCATCCCAAAAACAACACGCAAATTTTATTTTCTTTTTCAACTTTCATGCCAATTATGCTTTCCCTCATCTCCTATTATCTTTCTTTCCTTTTTTTTTTTTCCAATGCGAAACATGCGATTAATCGGGTCCAAGTAATCAGCTAAATCTAACATGCATGACTCACCTAACTTATCATGAAAAAATCCTGTCATTAAAATTTGAAAAAAAATATAGATTTTCGTTACCTTCTTAAGTTCTCTATAAGAAAATGTCCTCTTGCATTTTCGTCGTAACGTGGAAATGATGCAAGTTTGTTTTTATTTTTATTTTTAATAATCAATCAAAAAAAGAAAGAATTATTATTCCTATCTTCTATTTCTTTTAGTTTTTTAAGGTTCTCCATGCCATTTTTTGTAGATGTATATCCCATGCTTATTTCTTCTGTCTTACCAATGACATTGTTAAGTTACTTCAGGTGTTCTATTTCATCAGGCTTTGAACTATCATCATATAATTTTATATAATTTTGTTATACTATTGTTGTTTTTCTCTAAACACCATATAGAAGGCACTAATAACAAAAAAGTAAATAAAAATAGTTAATTGAATTTTACAAAAAAAAACTGGTGCGTCCATGAGGCACCATTCTTTTCAATCAATAGTTCAAGTGAAAAGTAAGTTAAAAGAATCACCGCTAATCCTCAAGTGTTTGGTGAGCAATTGAAAAAGAACAATTAGAATTAAAGAGTATGAAAAGATTGTTGCAACAAATAACTAGGTACGAGGAGATATATCACAACAGGGGCCAATTCGCCACAACTACGTGGACATAATGCAATACGGATTACTATTGAATGTTTGTGAATCGGATTTCGCATTACGCAATTTGTACCCTATATTTATGTCACCTTTTAGCATATACCCTATTTTCAAAAATTATTAATTTCGTAGCCAACTAACAAAAAATCCGTAATAATATGACCATTATACCCTTTTCAAAACATATAAAAGATGCATCACGCATACCAGATTTAAATTCCAGATCGCCTCCATCTCTCCTCCATCACTCCGTCTCTCCTCAAATCGCCTCTCGCAAACCAGATTTAAACCAGATTTAAACCAGATTCAAATTCCAAATTCCAAACTACAAAATACATTGTAAGTATTCAAGTTCATCTTCAGAATTCAAAATAGTTTTTGGAACTGATTGATTTCATGATATATGTTTTCTGAACATGAACTCTTCACTGATATGCTGAATTTGCATTCTAAATCTGTTTCATGTTGAATTCTAACATTTTAATCCAACAAATTCAAATATGCTGAAGTTTTTCACTGCATAATATGCGGAAATTTTTGGTTTATTTGCTAAACAAGCTGAGTTTTTACATATGCTGAAGTATGTGTCTTGTTTATTTGCTAAACAAGCTGAAGTTATTTAGTTCATATGTAAAAGCTTCAGGAAAACGAGCTGAAACATAACTGCACTGGGTAAAAATAAAAACATAAATTAAAATTTAATATTGAACAAAAACTTCAGCTGAAGTTTTTTAGTTCATCTTTAAAAACTTTAGCAAAACGAGCTGAAGTTTCCTCCTACACTGGGTAAAAAATAAAACATAAAATAAAATTACATATTGCACAAAAACATCAGCATAAAGTGCTGAAGTTGTTTAGTTAGACTTTAAAAACTTCAGCAAAACGAGTTGAAGTTTTCCTCCTACACCGGGTAAAAAATAAAACATAAATTAAAATTATAGTTAGACTTTAAAAACTTCAGCAAAACGAACTGAAGTTTTCCTCCTGCACTATGTATTTTATTATGATTTTTTTGGAAAAACTTCATACCAAAAAATGCTTAAGTTTCCCGGAATATGTAAAACATTTTTCATATAATTTTTAGTATGCTGAAGTTTTTTTTAGTTCATCTGCTAAAACATGCTTAATATTTTGTCCAACAATATGTAATTTTCGGATAAGTTTTTGTTAATTCCTCTGTTATTTTCTAAGTTTAAAAAGGATTTTTAGTTCATTCTTGAAAACTTCAGCAAAGGGAGTGTGACGACCCGACCAATCGTCTTAAGAATTAACGCCCCGATCCCCTATTAACTACTTTCCCCGAGTTTATTTCTGCTATTTTGATTTGCCGGGATGTTCGGTTTTAAGTTTCGGAGAGTTTTCGGACACTTAGTCCCTATATGAGAGCTTAAGTGTTGGAAAGTTGACCGTAGTCAGAACAGTGTGAAGACGACCTCGGAATGGAAATCTGATGGTTCTATTAGCTCTGTTGGGTATTTTGGGATTAGGAGCGTGTTCGGATTGTGTTTTGGAGGTCCGTAGCCAATTTAGACTCGAAATGCCGAAGGTTGAGTTTTTGAAGTTTTCGATTCGATATAGAGATTTTTATCCGAGGGCCGGAATGGAATTCCGAGAGTTGCAGTAGTTCCGTTGTGTCATTTGGGATGTGTGTACAAAATTTCAGGTCATTTGGACGTGGTTTGGTTGGGTTTTTGATCAAAAGCGAAATTCGTAACATTTTAGAAGCTTAAGCTTGAATCCGATGTGTTTTGGTTGTTTTGATGTTGTTTGAGGTATTTTGAAGATTGGTATAAGTTTGAATAAGGTTTTAGGATATGTTGATGCCTTTGGTTGAGGTCCCGGGGGCCTCAGAGTGATTTCGGATAGTTAACGAGAAGTTGAGGAAATGTTGTAGCTGCTGTGTTTTTGCTGCTTCTGGTATTTTCGCATCTACGGTTTAGGGACCGCAGAAGCGGCGCCGCAGAAGCGGCTAAAGAGATCGCAGATGTGAATTTTGGTCCTTTCATCAGGTTCCGTAGATGCGAAAGGAATACCGCAGAAGCGGTGGCGCATCTGCGAAAGGGTGATCGCAGATGCGGTTTCTAGTCATTTAATGAAAGTCGCAGATGAGACGTAGTTTCCGCAGAAGCAGGAACGCAGATGCGGTTCCAGGGTCGCAAATGCGGAAATCGCTGGGCAAAACATATAAATAGTTGCCTTCGCGAATTTGAAGGATTCTTTCACCATTTTCATCCGGGTTTGAAGCTTAAAAGAGAGATTTTTGAGGAAAACAAAGGGAAATCACTTGGAGGTAATATCCTTCACTTCATAACTCATTTTTATGTGATTAAAGACCTAATTAGTGGTGAGAAATTTGGAAAAATAGTTAATTAGGGCTTGAGTTTAAGAGGCCTTTAAATGAAGATTTGAGGGGTCATTTGGACTCCGATTTCAGTGTTCTTATTATGTATAGACTCGTGGGGGTACGAGGTTTCTGAAAATGTAAATTTCACCCGATTCTGAGATGCGGGCCCGAGGGGCATTTTGATCATTTTACATAATTTCGCGTATTAGCTTAGACTGTAATTGTAGAATCAGTTACTTAAAGTGTTATTTACATTATGCAATTGAATTGAACAGATTTGGGCCATTTGGAGTCGAGTACTCGTGGCAAAGACGTGGTGTTGGGTTGATTTTGAGCCGGTTCGAGGTAAGTGGCTTGTCTAACCTTGTGTGGGAGGACCTTCCCCTTAGGATATGATATATTTGGTAATTGAAATGCCTTGTACGCGCGGTGACGAGTGCGTCTTGATCTAATTATTGAAAATCCGGTTTTACTTTAAGTATTTCAATTGAGTTCCTTTTTCCTGCTTTACTCTACTTGCGAATTTAGCTTGTTGTAGTTTAGAAAAGCATGTTTAGTTGATTTAATTGCCTATTTGCTTAAACTGCCTTAATTGCATTACGTGAAGCATGTTAGGCTAGAATTAACTATTTACTTGGTACGAAATTTTGCATTTAATTAAGTATTCTTGTGTTGCTTCTATGTGTTTTAATTTGGGACTACAAGACGGCATCCCGGGAGATCCCCTATACGTATTTATGATCTGGACTGAGGTGCAGGATACCAAGAGATCCCTGACACGTATATTGAGGATATCAAGAGATCCTCGGGATACCAAGAGATCCCTAGCACATATTGAGGATACCAAGAGATCCTCGGGATACCAAGAGATCCCTAGCATATATTGAGGATACCGAGAGATCCTCGGGATACCAAGAGATCCCTAGCATATATTGAGGATACCGAGAGATCCTCGGGATACCAAGAGATCCCTGGCATATATTGAGGGTACTAAGAGATCCTCGGGATACTGAGAGATCTTATTATTCTGTGTATATTCTTACTAAAGATTTTCAATTGTACTGCTTATCGTATCCTGTCATCTTTATATTTATTTAATCTCAGTAGGGCCCTGACCTTCCTCGTCACTACCCAACTGAGGTTAGGCTTGGCACTTACTGAGTACCGTTGTGGTGTACTCATGCCTCTTTTGTGCATGTTTTTCATGTGCAGATCCAGGTACTTCTACTCAGGCCTACCATCCTTGAGGGAGGCGACTATTTAGAGACTTCGAGGTACATCTGTCGCGTTCGCAGACCGAGGAGTCCCTTTCTATTCCTGCCATTTAGTATTTAGCCCTTTTGTACTCTCTATTCTTATTAGACAAATTTCGGAGTTAGAGCTATGTAGTATTTCCTTCTCTTAGCGTGTGATTCGTGGGTTTCCGATTCTTGGATTTGGATATTGGTTTTGAGATTTATATATGGTGTATGCCGAGCGGCACATTTAAACACTATTATTGCCTTATTTCTGTTTTTTAATTATTTACTTCCGCATGTTTTGGTTATCTTCCGCAATTTAGGCTTACCTAGTCGTAGAGACTAGGTGCCATCATGATGGTTCACGGAGGGCGAACCGGGGTCGTGACAAGTTAATATCAGAGCTCTAGGTTCATGTGAGTCATGGATCACAAGCCGGTTTAGTAGAGTCTCACTGATCGGTACGGAGACGTCTATACTTATCTACGAGAGGCTATGTAACTATTAGGAAAATTTCCACTTCATTTGATTTCCTTGTCGTGCGGTATTTTGACATCACAATTCTAAACTTTTGTCTTCTATTCTCTCACAGATGGTGAGGACACATGCTACCCGAGATGATTAGGCACCCGCGCCCCCTACTGCAACCGTTAGAGGCCGGGGCCGGGGTAGAGGCCGAGGACGTGCATGTGGTGCAGCTAGGGCACCTGCATGAGCTGTCGCCGAGGTACCACCAGCAGATCCAGCCAGAGTCCAGGCACCTGACACGCCTACTGCTACTAGTACTCCAGCTCTTCAAGAGACTTTGGCACAGTTCATGAGCATGTACACCACCTTGGCTCAGGCAGGGTTGCTTCCCCTTACTGCAACTACGTCTCAGCCGGGGGAGTAACACAGAATCCCACCGCCTGCACTCCTAAGCAGCAAATGCATGTTGAGCTGGTCCTTGAGATCATTCCTGTGCCGCCTGTAGTGCCAGTTCAGCCCGAGGATAGGGCAGCGGCTTCCGAGGATGAGCAGTAGAGGCTTGAGAGGTTCAAGAAGTACAAGCCCCATGTATTTAGTGGTCTAGCATCGTAGGATGCTCTAGGATTTCTTGATGAGTGTTACCACATTCTCCGTATCATGGTTATCTCAGGATCGAGTGGGGTTTCTTTCACTACCTTCCAGCTTCAAGGAGCCGCCTATGAGTGGTGGCACACCTATGAGTTAGACAGTCCAGATGAGGCTGCTTCACTGATTTGGACTCAGTTTTTAGATCTATTCCTGAGAGAGTATGTTCCTCAGAGCCTCAAGGATGCATGGCGCGCAGAGTTTGAGCATTTGCGCCAGGGCGCTATGACTATCTCAGAGTACGCTGTCCGTTACACCTGTTTGGCTAGGCATGCGCCAGCCTTGGTTTCTACTATCCGCGAGAGGGTTCGCCGGTTTATTGAGGGCCTTATTCCCAACATCAGATCTAGCATGGCTCGTGAGTTGGAGATGAATATTTCTTATCAACAGGTAGTGAGCATTGCTAGGAGGATCGAGGGTATGCATGCTAGAGAGAGAGAGAGAGGAGAGGGAGGCCAAGAGGTCTTGAGAATCGGGCCATTATTCTGGTGCCTGTACCCTAGCTGCAGGTTGTCATGGTAGGGGTTATATGAGTCGCCCTGTTCATTCAGCTCTTCCAGCAGCCAGTAGTGCTCCAGCTCCTCCTAGGCCTCAGGAGCCTTATTATGCACCTCCGGTTTCTAGCGTACCTCCTGCGCGAGGTGCTTTCAGAGGTCAGTCCAGTAGACCTGGTCCTAGCCAGTCGCATCTACCACATCCTCCCAGAGCTTGTTTTGAGTGTGGAGACACACGACACATGGTGAGGGATTGCCCTAGACTTGGGAGGAGTGCACCTCCACAGACTTCTCAGCCACAGCGTGCCCCACAGAGTTCACAGGCTATGATTACAGCTCCAGTTGCTACCCCATATACTCAACCAGCTAGAGGTGGAGGTTAGGGAGGTAGAGGTCTCCCTCAAGGGGGTGGTCAAGCTAGATACTATGCCCTTCCTGCCCGTACCGAGGCTGTTGCCTCCGATTCTGTCATCACATGTATTATATTGGTTTGCCACAAAGATGCATCAGTTCTATTCGATCCATGCTCTACTTATTCTTATATGTCTTCTTATTTTGCTCTGCATTTGGGTGTATCTTAGGATTCTTTGAGTTCCCCTATTTATGTTTCTACTCTTATGGGAGGTTTTCTTTTTGTGGACTGCATTTATCGGTTGTGTTTGGTTGCTCTTAGTGGTTTTGAGACCAGAGCCGATTTATTGTTACTCAATATGGTTGACTTCGATATTATTTTAGGCATGGACTGGTTGTCACCCTATTTTGCTATTCTTGATTGTCATGCCAAAACCGTGACACTGGCTATGCCAGGTGTATCACGTGTTGAGTGGAGGGGTACTTTAGATCACACTCCCAGTAGAGTTATTTCTTTTCTTAAAGCTCAACTTATGGTTGAGAAGGGGTGTGACACGTACGTAGCTTATGTGAGAGATGTTAGTATTGATACCCCTTCAGTTGATTCAGTCCCAGTAGTATGGGATTTTCCCGATGTGTTTCCAGCTGATCTTCCAGGCATTCCACCTAATAGAGATATTGATTTTGGCATTGATCTATTGCCGGGCACTCAGCCCATTTCTATTCCTCTGTATCATTTGGCTCCTCCTGAGTTGAAGGATCAGTTACAGGAATTGCTTGATAAGGGTTTTATTCGGCCTAGTGTTTCACCTTGGGGTGCTCCTGCCTTGTTTGTAAAGAAAAATGATGGTTCTATGCGTATGTGTATTGATTATCGCCAGTTGAACAAGGTTACAATGAAGAACCGTTATCCTTTGCCTCGTATTGATGATCTGTTTGACCAGCTTCAGGGCGCACGTGTGTTTTCTAAGATTGACTTGCGCTCAGGTTACCATCAGTTAAAGATTCGGGAGCCAGATATCCCGAAGACTGCTTTTAGGACTCGGTATGGTCATTATGAGTTCCTTGTTATGTCATTTGGGCTGACCAATACCCCAGCAGCTTTTATGCATTTGATGCACAATGTGTTCCGGCCATATCTTGACTCGTTCATCATTGTCTTTATTGATGATATTCTAGTGTATTCCCGGAGTCGGGAAGATCATGAGCAACACCTTAGGACTGTGCTTCATAATTTGAGAGAGAAGAAGTTATATGCTAAATTCTTGAAATGTGAGTTTTGGTTGGATTCAGTGGCATTCTTGGGCCACGTGTTATCGAGTGAGGGTATTCAGGTGGATCCGAAGAAGATAGCGGCCGTGCAGAGCTGGCCCATCCATTTTCAGCTATCGAGATCCACAATTTCCTTGGTTTGGCTGGCTACTACCGTCGTTTTATGGAGGGGTTTCATCGTTTATAGCCCCTATGACCAGGTTGACCCAGAAAGGTGCTCGTTTCAGTGGACAGAGGAGTGTGAGGAGAGCTTTCAGAAGCTCAAGACAACTTTGACCATAGCCCTAATTTTGATACAGCTTACAGGTTCGGGGTCTTATACGGTCTATTCTGATGCCTCGAAGGTTGGCCTCAGAGCGGTATTGATGCATGATGGTAGGGTGATTGCCTACGCGTCCAGACAGTTGAAGATACATGAGAAGAACTACCCTGTTCACGACCTTGAGTTAGCTGCCATTGTTCACGGCCTGAAGATTTGGCGCCATTACTTATACGGTGTTCCCTATGAGATTTATACTGACCATCGGTGCTTGCAGCACTTGTTCAAGCAAAATGATCTAAATTTGCGCTAGAGGAGGCGGTTAGAGGTCCTAAAGGACTATGATATCACTATTTGTATCACCCGGGAAAGGCCAATGTGGTGGCCGATGCTTTGAGTCGCCGGGTAGAGAGTTTAGGGAGTTTGGCTTATTTACCAGTATCGGAGAGGCCTATGGCGATGGACGTTCAGGCCTTAGCTAGCCAATTTGTGAGATTGGATCTGTCGGAGCCCAGTCGGGTTCTAGCTTGCGTGGTTTCTCGGTCTTCCTTATTTGATCGTATCATGGAGCGACAGTATGATGACCCTTATTTGCTTGTCCTCAAGAACAAGGTTCAACACAGTGATTCCAGAGATGTGACTATTGGTGATGATGGGGTATTGAGGATGCATGGTCGGATTTGTGTACCCAATGTTGATGGGCTTTGAGAGTTGATTCTAGAGGAGGCCCATAGTTCACGGTAAGGGTGTTAAACAGGCCAGGTCAGCCCGGTTCCGGACCGGCCCAGACCGGTTAAAATCAGAACCGGCCCGGAACGGTAGAAGAGGGCTGGGTTGGGCTAGGTTAAGGGTGTAGGGGGGTTTGGTCCGTTCACATTTTGACTACCCGTTAACCGGACCGGTCAAACTCGGTCAACGAACAATACTGTTAATCCGATTAACCGACCAAGCCCAGTTTAAAAGTAATAATTTTTTTAAAAAAAATGTGGGCTTAGATTCTGACCGTTGGCAACGGTCCATTTTTATATTATGGTCGTTGCCCAACGACTTAATTGCATTTTTAGCCCATTTTTGGGTTTTTTTAAAAACAAATTAACCCCCTTTGAAAAATTATAAATACCCCCTCCCCTTCCTCATTTCTTCACTCATCTCTCAATTTTCATTTCTCAATCTCAATTCTCAAATCTCAATTCAAGTTAAATCATGTCTTATACTTCTAGAGTGCATTCATATGTTTGGGAACAGTTTGAGGTGGTAGAAGAAAATGAAGAAGTTCAGAAAGTAAAGTGCAAGAACTGTGGTCAAGTCTTAAATCTTCGTTCAAAGTCTGGCACAAGCAGTTTAAGAAGGCATATAAAGTATTGACTTGAGCGTCCTCCGCAAATTCGTATTTAAGTTGATTTGAGACAATTTGTGTTATTTTAAAATTATTAGACGTATTTACGCTTAATGTTTTAATTTGTTAGATTAATTTGAAGTATTATTAATTTATTATGCATGAAAATTTAGTTTTACTATTTTTTTGTTAATTTACTTTTTAAATGCAAACTTCAATTTTGTAATTTTGAAATAAATGTAGCACTTGCAATTTATAAGTGCAATTTTTTCCCATCTTCCTTGTATTCTTTATATTTTTACTTTGTATGAATATAACTTACAATAGTTATACAAAATACAAAAAAAAACACTAAACCCGGCCCAGCCCGGCCCCCTCAACCTGTAACCCTTACAGTTTAATTTTTACCCGGATGAACCCGAACCCGTTAAACCCGGTATGCCCCAACCCGTAACCGGCTCGGACCATAACCCGTACGGGTACTAAAATTCCCTACCCAGCCTGACCCGGCCCACCCGCTAAACACCCTTAGTTCACGGTATTCCATCCATCCGGGTGCCGCAAAGATGTATCAGGATTTGAGACAGCACTACTGGTGGAGGCGGATAAAGAAAGATATAGTTGGATTCGTTGCTCAGTGTCTCAACTTTCAGCAGGTGAAGTATGAGCACCAGAGACCGGGTGGGTTGCTTCAGCAGATAGAGATTCCAGAGTGGAAGTGGGAACAGATCAACATGGACTTTGTAGTTGGGCTCCCACGGACTTTGATGAAGTTTGATGCTATTTGGGTGATTGTGGATTGGCTGACCAAGTCCGCTCATTTCATTCCTGTGTGTACTACTTATTCTTCGGAGCGGCTGGCGAAGATTTATATCCGGGAGATTATTTGTCTGCATGGTATTCCAGTGTCCATCATTTCAAATAGAGGTACTCAGTTCACATCACGGTTCTGGAGAGCCGTTCAGCATGAGTTGGGTACTCAGGTGGAGTGAGTACAACATTTCACCCTTAGATGGACGGACAATCCGAGCGCACTATTCAGATTCTTGAGGATCTGCTCCGTGCGTGTGTGATTGAGTTTGGAGGGTCTTGCGATCAGTTCTTGCCATTGGCGGAGTTTGCTTATAACAACAGCTATCATTCCAGCATTCTAATGGCACTGTATGAGGCTTTATATGGGAGACAGGATAGATCCCTGGTGGGTTGGTTTGAGCCGGGTGAGGCCAGATTATTGGGCATAGACTTAGTTCAGGATGCTTTGGAGAAGGTTAAGGTGATTCAGGATAGGCTCCGTATAGCTTAGTCCAGACAAAAGAGTTTCCTATATGGTTGGAGAGCGGGTTCTGTTTTGGGTATCGCCTATGAAGGGCGTTATGAGATTTGGGAAGAAAGGGAAGTTGAGTCCGAGGTTTATTAGCCCTTTTGAGATATTGAGGCGCGTTGGGTAGGTTGCTTATGAGCTTGACTTACCTCCCAGCTTGGCAGGAGTTCATCCGGTGTTTCATATTTTGATGCTCTAGAGGTATCATGATGATCTATCGCACGTGTTGGATTTCAGTTAAGTTCAGTTGGACAAGGATCTATTTTATGTTGAGGAGCCAGTGGCAATATTGGACATGCAGGTTAGAAAGCTGAGGTCAAAGAACATTACTTCGGTAAAGGTTCAGTGGCGGGGCCTGCCGGTCAACGAGGCGACCTGGGAGACCGAGCAGGATATGCGCAGCCATTACCCTCATCTTTTCACTACTTCAGGTATGTCTCAATACTTGTTCGATGGCGAACGAATGTTTAAGTGTAGGAGGGTGTGACGACCCGACCGGTCATCTTAAGAATTAATGCCCCGATCCCTTATTAACTGCTTTCCCCGAGTTTATTTCTGCTATTTTGATTTGCCGGGATGTTCGGTTTTAAGTTTCGGAGAGTTTTGGGACACTTAGTCTCTAAATAAGAGCTTAAGTGTTGGAAAGTTGACCGTAGTCAGAACAGTGTGAAGACAGTCTCAGAATAGAAATCCGATGGTTCTGTTAGCTCCGTTGGGTGATTTTGGGGTTAGGAGCATGTTCAGATTGTATTTTGGAGGTCCGTAGCCAATTTAGGCTTGAAATGCCGAAGGTTGAGTTTTTGAAGTTTCCGGTTCGATAGAGAGATTTTTATCTGAGGGTAGCAATGGAATTCCGAAGTTGTAGTAGTTCCGTTGTGTCATTTGGGGTGTAGCTGCAAAATTTCAGGTCATTCGGACGTGGTTTGGTGGGGGTTTTTGAACAAAAGCGGAATTCAGAAGATTTTAGAAACTTAGGCTTGAATCCGATGTCTTTTGGTTGTTTTGATGTTGTTTGAGGTGTTTTGAAGATTTGTATAAGTTTGAATAATGTTTTAGGATATGTTGATACCTTTGGTTGAGGTCCCGGGGGCCTCGGGGTGATTTCGGATGGTTAACGAGAAGTTGAGGAAATGTTGCAGCTGCTGTGTTTTTGCTGCTTCTGGTATTTTTGCATCTGCGGTTTGGGGACCGCAGAAGCGGCGCCACAGAAGCGGCTAAAGAGATCACATAAGCGAATTTTGGTCCTTTCATCAGGTTCTGCAGATGCGAAAGGAATACCGCAGAAGCGGTAGTGCATCTGCGAAAGGGTGATCGTAGATGCGATTTCTGGTCATTTAATGAAAGTTGCAGATACGACGTAGTTTCCGTAGAAGCAGGACCGCAGATGCGGTCGCAAGGTCGCAAATGCGGAAATCGTTGGGCAGAACATATAAATAGTTGCCTTCGCGAATTTGAGGGATTCTTTCACCATTTTCATCCGGGTTTGAAGCTTTTAAGAGAGATTCTTGAGGAAACCAAAGGGGAATCACTTGGAGATAATATCCTTGACTTCATAACTCATTTTTATGTGATTAAAGACCTAATTAGTGGTGAGAAATTTGGGAAAAATGGTTAATTAGGGCTTGAGTTTTAAGAGGCCTTTAAATGAGGATTTGAGGGGCCATTTGGACTCCGATTTCAGTGTTCTTGTTATGTATAGACTCGCGAGAGTACGAGGTTTCTAAAAATATAAATTTCACCCGATTCCGAGATGTGGGCACGAGGGGAATTTTGGTTATTTTACATAATTTCGCATATTAGCTTAGACTTTAATTGTAGAATCAGTTACTTGAAGTGTTATTTACATTATGCAATTGAATTGAATAGATTTGGGCCATTTGGAGTCGAGTACTCGTGGCAAAAACGTGGTGTTAGGTTGATTTTGAGCCGGTTCGAGGTAAGTGACTTGTCTAACCTTGTGTGTGGGGATCTTCCCCTTATGATATGATATATTCAGTAATTGAAATGCCTTGTACGTGAGGTGACGAGTGCGTACTTGAGCTAATTGTTGAAAATCCGGTTTTACTTTAAGTATTTCAATTGAGTTCCTTTTTCCTGCTTTACTCTACTTGTGAATTTAGCCTGTCGTAGTTTAGAAAAGCATGTTTAGTTGATTTAATAGCCTATTTGCTTAAACTGCCTTAATTGCATTACGTGAAGCATGTTATGCTAGAATTAACTGTTTACTTGGTACGAAATTTTGCATTTAATTGAGTACTCTTGTGTTGCTTCTATGTGTTTTAATTTGGGATTACGGGACGGCATCCCGGGAGATCCCCTATACGTATTTATGATCTGGACTGAGGTGCGGGATACCAAGAGATTCCTGGCACGTATATTGAGGATACCAGAGATCCTCGGGATACCAAGAGATCCCTAGCATATATTGAGGATACCGAGGGATCCTCGGGATACCAAGAGATCCCTAGCATATATTGAGGATACCGAGAGATCCTCGGGATACTATGAGATCCCCGGTTACTTCCTTGTGGTTTGACTTCATCTCTGTTTCCGTTATTGTACTCTTATTATCTTATATATATTCTTACTGTAGATTTTCAATTGTACTGCTTATCTTATCCTGTCATCTTTATATTAATTTAATCTCAGTAGGGCCCTGACCTTCCTCGTCACTACCTAACCGAGGTTAGGCTTGACACTTACTGAGTACTGCTGTGGTGTACTCATGCCTCTTCTGCGCATGTTTTTCGTGTGCAGATCCAGGTACTTCTACTCAGGCCTACCATCCTTGAGGGAGGCAACTACTTAGAGACTTCGAGGTACATCTGCCACGTCCGCAGACCGAGGAGTCCCTTTCTATTCCTGCCTTTTAGTATTTAGCCCTTCTGTACTCTCTGTTCTTATTAGACAAATTTCGGAGTTAGAGCTATGTAGTATTTCCCTTTCTTAGCTTGTGATTCGTGAGTTTCCGGGTCTTGGATTTGGATATTGGTTTTGAGATTTATATATGGTGTATGTTGAGTGACACATATAAACACTATTATTGCCTTATTTCTGTTTTTAAATTTTTTACTTCCGCAAGTTTTGGTTATCTTCCGCAATTTAGGCTTACCTAGTCGTAGAGACTAGGTGCCGTCACGATGGTTCACGGAGGGCAAACCGGGGTCGTGACAGGGAGCTGAAGTTTTCCTCCTGCACTATGTATTTTATTATGATATTTTGGAAAAACTTCATACCAAAAAATGCTTAATATTCGGATGAGTTTTTGTTAATTTTCGCTGAAGTTATTTAGTTCATTTCCTCTGTTATTTTTCGAGTTTAAAGAGAATTAATATTAAAAAAAAGCACAAAAAACTTAAAAATAAAAACAGAATATTTCATTACAAAATAAAAAGATAAATTAAAATTACATAAAAAACAAATAACATTATAATCCTTTAACCTAAAGGATTATACAAAAAAAAACTAATCGTCCATATCATCATCATCATCATCGTCACTGTCAGATGGACGAACATATTCATCACCAAGACTATCAAATTTCACCAACATCTTAAGCCTATCAAGCTTGTTATTGATTTCTTCCAACTCCCTGTCGTACTTGTCTATGAGCTCATCCAGTTTCAGCTCAAAAGCCTCTATAATGTCTTGCTTAATTTCGTCAACTATTTGCCTTATTACAACATCCATTTTTCTCCGTTTTGTATTTTATCTGCTAATATATGTGTTTGAGTGAATAAACTCACAAGGTATAGCGTACTTATATAGGCGAAAAAAACTTCTACATAGCATATGAACAGGCAAATAGGAATTTTAAACGTTGTCTAATGAAAAGCCTGCATGAATGTGATAGGAATGTAATTATTACACTAACACATACCCCCAACAGAATATAATTACTACTTTAATTGTGTTTGTTACGTTTACTCCTGTATACTATGCAATTAATGCTGAAATATGCTGAAGTTTATTTAATTCATTTGGTAAAACTTTAGCCCAATATGCTGAAGTTATTTAGTTCATTTCTAAAATTTTAGCACTTAATAAGCTGAAGTTTTTGTCCCTGGATTCATTAATCCTGTCATACAGCTTTTTCAAAAAAACTTCAGCCGAATATGCTGAAGTTATTTAGTTTATTTCTAAAAACTTCAGCACTTAATAAGCTAAAGTTTTCTGTGCAGGATTCATTAATTTTGTTATACATCTTTTTTCAAAAAACTTCAGCAGAAGATGCTGAAGTGATTTAGTTCATTTGTAAAAACTTCAGGACAAACAACTTAAAAGTTTTACTCCTGCACTATGTAATTTTCTCCTGCATGTTGAAGTTAAATTTAGTTTACGCTCAAGTCTTGTCCTCCATTAATCACCTTCTTCATGAGCTTTTTTTTCGAAAACTTCACTATAAACAAGCTAAAAATGTTCTAGTACATTTGCTCAACTTCAGCTTCAATGTGCTTAGATTTTTTATGAACTTTATAATTAAATTCTTTTGTTCACTTTCCTAATACTTGCCACTAAACATGCTTCTGCAGGATGAGTTCGATTTGCGTTGTTATTACTTTCAATGGGAGGTGGACTCTTGATTTCAAATACTTGGATCATGATACAAAACTTGTTTTACTTAATAAGCAAATATCATTCAATACTTTTCTGAAGAAAATTAGTGAAGTTACAAATATTGATTCAAGCAGATATTCACTAAAAGTATGGTTTGATATCAAACTAAATGCAAGCAAAGGAATGCTTGTAACTTCAGATGAAGAACTTAGTACCTGTATACATTTGCTTACAACTGATTCAGCCTACAAGAATTGCCATTTCGTCATCGATAAAATACAACATTCAGAATTTGCAGCATTCAAACAATCTCTTGCATATGCAATAGATTCAGAACCTTTTGCTGATTATCAACATGAAGTAGGACAACCTATAATGGAAGTAGACAACGAGCAACAACCATCTAACATTACAGTTGTTTCAGAATATATAATGCTGCAACAATTACCCACTCCTCCAATAAATTCATACCAGTTTGTCAATGACCAAGAAGAAGAAGGACATCTAATAATGTAAATTGACAACCAACACACAATCCAACAAAGTTTTTTGTTACCTTCTGCAATGATAAGCAACAATGAAGCTGAAGTAAATATGGAGCTTATACCAATAACATCAGATAGAATTGAAGAAATTGCTGAAACTTCTAGTGCTTCTCAGAAATCAAGAAAAGAGTAAGGAGAAAGCTGAAAGAATCTCCACCATGTAAAATACTTAGGCACGATGCGTTGCTTGAGGAAGTAAGAGTCGGATCAATTTTCGAGAACAAATAAAACATGACTAAATTTTTCTACAGCTTGGAGATAAACCAGAAAGTTGAATTCACTACTATTAGATCATGTTCAAAGAGATATGAGCTGAAATGCATCGTGGAGAAATGTGGTTGGAATGTACGTGCTACCAGAATAAAAAATTCTACACTATTCAGGGTGATAAAATATCATAACAACCATGAATGCTCGGTTGATGCAAGAAAATCAGATCAGAAGCATACTACATCAAATTTTATAAGTGAATAAATTATAGAACATGTTCGAGACAAAAAAAATAGAGGTTACACCAGCCTTTGTAGAAAATGAAATGAAAAAGAAATTTGGAATTGACATTGGTTATCACAAGGAATGACGCGTTATTCAAAAAGCTATTGCTTGCATAAGGGGAACACCGGAAAAGAACTACCAGATTCTTCCTTCATACCTACACATGATGGTGCACAAAAACCCAGGAACGTACACAAGCATAAAAAGAGATGAGCAAAATAGGTAAGCAAAACAATACTAACCATCAACCTGGAGTTTCAAATGTTCCTATTTGAAAAACTTCACACCTTATGATTTGTTTTTTTTGTGTTTCACTGTACATATTTGCTTACATGTTCTTTGCTCCTGCGGCAATCAATATCTGGTTGGTCCTACTGTAGACCCGTTATTGCAGTAGATGCAACGTTTTTAAAGTCAAAATATTGTGGTGTTCTATTTGTTGCTGTATCAAAGAATGCAAATAATCAAATCTTTCCTCTATCGTTTGGTGTAGCAGATTCAGAAAACAATGAGGCATACATTTGGTTCTTCGGGGAAATGAGAAAAGCAATTCAAGTCCGTCATGAACTGGTTTTCTTGTCAGATAGAAACCAATCGATCACAAATGGGATTAGAAAAGTTTATCCTGAAGCTCACCATGGTATCTGCCTCTATCACTTTGAGAAAAATTTAAAGCAAAGACATGCAAAAGCCACGGTAATAAATCTTTTTTAAAGTGCTGCATGGTCATACAACGTGAAGATTTTAATCAGTTAATGTCCTAACTCAAAAGTGTTGACAAGAAAACATACAATTACATAATGGAAGAGCCTCTAGAGAGATGGGCTCGATCGTGGTTCCCACGGAGACGTTATGATATGCTAACAACAAACATGGTAGAATCAATGAATTCCATTTTACTAAAAGTGAGAGAGATACCTATTTTAAGAATGTTAGATTTCATCCAAGAAAAGTTGGGAGAGTGGTTTTACGAACGGAGAAAAAAAGCAAATGAAACTTTTCACAGAGTATCAATATGGGCAGAAGAAGAGATGACTAAGAAGATGGACTTGGCTTACAAAATGTTTGTGAGTATATTTATTAACTTCAGCTTTTTATATCTGTTGCAGTGATTTACTGCTTACATTTAAAAAGCTTCATACTTTTTCTTTTTGAAGCAACAATACACTAATATAGTTTATCTTAATTTTTTATTCCTTCTTAGGTGTTCAACCTTGATTCAATGTTGTTTAGAATAATAGTGAAGGAATCAAATTCATTGAGGACTTAAAGAAGAGAACTTGTGACTGCTTGGAATTCCAACTTGATGAATTGCCCTGTCCACATGCAATTGCTGCTATTAATAAGAGATATTTGCAGAAATCTGATTACTGCTCAAATTGGTATTCAAAGGAAACATGGTTGAAAACATATGAAGGACATGTGAATATCGCGGGAGATAAAAAATCATGGGATATTCCACAAAATGTAGAATCTGAGATCACAAAACCTCTCGATGTAGAGATTTTACAAGGAAGAAGATAAAATAAGAGGTATATCCCTGCGACTGAATCAGTACCATTGAAGTCTACAAAATGCAGTCGATGTAAACAAGTTGGGCATAATAGAACAACTTGCTTGTCTTCTCCAGCACCTCATCCATATTCCAAAAAACACACTGAAAAATACTCCAACCTTTAATAATCCTTGGTCCGAATTTAGACTTTCATTATTATATGACATATTTGAAATGTGAGTTTTTCATAGGAATAAAAAAAGCTCTTGGACTATTTTATATACTGCTAATGTACAAATCACTCATTTTTGTTGCACAAGCTTATAGGTTTGGTTGCATTTTAAAAAATGTACGCAATGACTTCAGCGAGAAAAAACTTCAGGTTATAGTATGTGAATACATATCCTTAACAAACACACACACACACATGCACACACACATACGCGTACAACACACAAAAGAAATGCATGTACAAACAAAAACTTCAGTATCTCTAGGCTGAAGTTATAGAAAATGAACTTTATAACTTCAGCATATTCTCTAATAAATATGCTGAAGTAAACAAAAAAACACAGCATAAAAACATAAAAAAGGATTACAAAAACTAAACATAAAAACCAACTAATTGTATTAACTCAGTACTGACTAGAAGTACAAAGCAAATACCAACGATAATAAGGATAATGCAACAAAAAGCTAATAAGAAAGAGGATGAGAATTAGATTGATACAGAAAGAGATGAGGACAACACATAAAAGAAACACATGTACAATCAAAAACTTCAGCGTCTCTGGGCTGAAGTTATAGAAAATGAACTTAATAACTTCAGCATATTCCTTAATGAATATGCTGAAGTAAACAAAAAAGCACAACATTAAAACATAAAAAAAGGATTACAAACACTAAGCATCATCACCATCATCAGAACAGTACTCCTCAATTTCTCTAAATATCTCATCATCATCAGTATCAGAGATAACTATAGGGTACTCGAGCAAAAGACCATAAAGTCCAATATGATCATTCTTCAACTTGTTGAATTCATCATACAACTGACTTTATTCAACTATTACTCTGTCCATAAGAGAAAGAAGAGTCTTCAGGTTGTTTTGCAGCTTGGAATAGTCATCCTAGATGGGAAACTTAAAACTATCAAACTGCTGCACAACCTTGTCAAACGAGGTTGAATAACCTCCACAACTATGTTCCAGGTTAAGCCTGTTCTGGAATGATTCATTGGCAAAAAAACTGTGATCTGATTTTCTCCCAATCATCCTTTATTTGATTCCACAAAAGCATAAGATTAGACATCGGTTTGTTATTGTACTACTCACACTTCAAACTCTCTCACTTCTGCATAATTTTATCCAATGTAGGCTTCCTACTTCCGCTTGCACCAGACATTCTTTCTTTAACAAAAGCTAAAAGACTAAGGATGAATATAAATTTAAAGAAATATGATGGAAGTCTATGAATGACTATGAAATTTTCAAGTGAAGAGATTGTTAATATAGCCAAAGAGTGACCTAATCAATTTAATATCTATAAATGTAAAAGTAACTTTTTAGGTATTTTTACTGTTTTACATTCAGAGAAATTGAATGAAATAAGATAAGTAGGTGGTAAAATAAGTAGGTGATAAATGCAAAAAGAAATGTAACTTCAGCCCTAATCAGCCCACCATTTTTCTATAGTAAAAAAAAAACTTCAGCCTGAAGTTTTTTCACATAATCAATGTAAGTGCAAATGTAACTTTTCGGGTCATTTACTATATGGTCAAACAAATTTTAATAAAAGATGAAGTAGGTGATAAAAGATAAAAAGTAGCTAGTAAATGCAAAAAAGATATGTATCAAGTTAAAAAAAAATACCAAAACATGCTGAAGTTTTTGTCATAAGCTTTTTCAAAAACTTCAGCAAAAACTGCTGAAGTTATTTAGTTCATTTCTAAACGCTTCAACACATAATAAGCTGAAGTTTTTTGTCGTGGATTCAATAGTTTTGTCGTAAAGATTTTTCAAAAACTTCAGCAAAAACGTAAAGCTTTTTCAAAAACTTCAACAGAAACTGCTGAAGTTATTTAGTTCATTTCTAAAAATATCAGCACTTGATAAGCTGAAGTTTTTGTCATGGATTCAATAGTTTTTGTCGTAAAGCTTTTTCAAAAAACTTCAGCAGAAACTGGTGAAGTTATTTAGTGGATTTCTAAAAACTTCAGCACTTGATAAGCTGAAGTTTTTGTCCTGGACTCAATATCATAAAGCTTTTTCAAAAAACTTCAGCAGAAACTGCTAAAGTTATTTAGAGGATTTCTAAAAACTTCAGCACTTGATAAGCTGAAGTTTTTATCCTACAGTCGATACTTTTGTTATGACTTTTAACCAAAACTTGAGCTTAAAAAGCAAAAGTTATTTACTTCATGCTGAAGTTTAGTATGTTGAATTTCAACAAAAATATACTTAAAATTCATGAAAAAAGACACAAACATATTTGATTCAATCCAAGTCAACTAAAAAACTAATTAATGCGAATAGAACAAAAATTTTGTGACGACCCGATCGGTCGTCTTAAGAATTAATGCTCCAATCCCCTATTAACTGCTTTTCCCAAGTTTATTCTGCTATTTTGAATTGCCGGGATGTTCGGTTCTGAGTTTCGGAGAGTTTTGGGACACTTAGTCCCTAAATGAGAGCTTAAGTATTGGAAAAGTGACTGTAGTCAGAACAGTGTGGAGACGGTCTCGGAACGGAAATCTGATGGTTCTGTTAGCTTCGTTGGGTGATTTCGAGGTTAGGAGCATGTTCGGATTGTGTTTTGGAGGTCCGTAGCTAATTTAGGCTTGAAATGCCGAAAGTTGAATTTTGGAAGTTTCCGACTCGATAGTGAGATTTTGATCCGAGGGCCAGAATAGAATTCTGAGAGTTACAGTAGTTCCGCTGTGTCATTTGGGATGTGTGTGCAAAATTTCAGGTCATTCGGACGTGTTTTGGTTGGATTTTTGATCGAAAGCGGAATTCGGAAGATTGTAGAAACTTAGACTTGAATCCGATGTGTTTTGGTTGTTTTGACGTTGTTTTGAAGATTTGTACAAGTTTGAATAAGGTTTTAGAATATGTTGATGCCTTTGGTTGAGGTCCCGGGGACCTCGGGATGAATTCGGATGGTTAACGAAGGAAATTTTGGAGTTGAAGTTGCTGCAGCAGCTGGTCTTCTGGTATTTTCGCATCTACGGTTTGGGGACCGCAGATGCAGCGCCGCAGAAGTGACTAAAGGACCGCAGAAGCGGCTTTGTGTCAATTCCTCAGGAACCGCAGATGCGGTGAAGGGCTAGCATAAGCGGAATCGCTCATGCGGTTAGAGGTCCGCAGATGCAGAAGCTGGCATTTTAATGAAAATCACAGATGCGACGTTGTGTCCACAGAAGTGGGACCGCAAATGCGGAAATCACTGGGTAGAACATATAAATAGTTGCCTTCCCAAATTTGAGGAATTCTTTCATCATTTTCATCCGGGTTTGAAGCTTTTGAGAGAATTTTTAAGGAAAACAAAGGGGAATCTCTTGAAGGTAACATCCTTGACTTCATAACTCGTTTTTATGTGATTAAAAACCTAATTAGTGGTGAGAAATCTAGGAAAAATGGGTAATTAGGGCTTGAGTTTAAGAGGCCTTTAATTGAGGATTTGAGGGGTCATTTTAGACTCCGATTTTAGTGTTCTTATTATCTATAGACTCGTAAGAGAACGAAGTTATTGAAAATGTAAATTTCACCCGATTCCGAGATGTGGGCCCGAGGGGCATTTTGGTCATTTACATAATTTCGCGTATTAGCTTAGAATTTAATTGTAGAATCAGTTACTTGAAGTGTTATTTACATTATGCAACCATTTGGAGTCGAGTACTTGTGGCAAAGACGTGGTGTTGGGTTGATTTTGAGTCGGTTTGAGGTAAGTGGCTTGTCTAACCTTGTGTGGGGGACCTTCCCCTTAGGATTGATATATTTGGTGATTGAAATGCCTTGTATGTGAGGTGACGAGTGCGTACTTGTGCTAATTATTGGAAATCCAATTTTCTTTAAGTACTTACTAGTATGTTTCCTTTCCTGTTTCTATTACTTGCACTATTAAGCCTGTTGTTAGCTTAGGAAAGCATGTCTAAGTGACTTAATTGCTTCATTTGATTTAACCGCCTTACTTGAATTCTGTAAAGCATGCTAGGCTAGAATCACTTATTGCCTTAATATGAATTTTGCTATTTCTGTTTATCTTTCTACTGCTGCTGTGTATTTATTTTGGGACTACAGATGTGGGATTCCGGTAGCTTCCCCTTGTTTGTTTACTTTGGGACTACGGGTTAGATTCCCGGTAGATCCCCCTGCATATTTACTTTGGGGCTACGGGTTAAATTCCCGATAGATCCCCCTGCACAGTTATATGGCTCTTCCTGAGTTGAAGGAGTTGAAGGATCAGTTACAGGAATTGCTTGATAAGGGTTTTATTCGGCCCAACGTATCACCTTGGGGCGCTCCTGTCTTGTTTGTGAAGAAAAAAGATGGGTCTATGCGTATGTGTATTGATTATCGCCAGTTGAACAAGGTTACAGTGAATAACCGTTATCCTTTGCCTTGTATTGATGATCTGTTTGACCAACTTTATGGTGCACGGGTGTTTTCTAAGATTGATTTGTGCTCAGGTTACCATTAGTTGAAGATTCAAGAGCCCGACATCCCGAAGACTACTTTCAAGACTCGGTATGGTCATTACGAGTTCCTTGTCATGTCATTTGGGTTGACCAATGCCCCAACAACCTTTACACATTTGATGCACAGTGTGTTCTGGCCGTATGTTGACTCGTTCATCATTGTCTTTATTGATGATATTCTGGTGTATTCCCGAAGTCAGGAAGATCATGAGCAGCACCTGAGGACCATGCTTCAAACTTTGACAGAGAAAAAGCTATATGATAAATTCTCCAAATGTGAGTTTTGGTTAGATTCAGTGGCATTCTTAGGCCACATGGTATCGAGGGAGGGTATTCAGGTGAAGATAGAGGCCATGCAGAATTGGCCCAGACCATCCTCAGCTACTGAGATCCGCAGTTTCCTTGGTTTGGCTGGCTACTACCATCGTTTTGTGGAGGGGTTTTCATCGATTGCAACCCCTATGACTAGGTTGATCCAGAAGGGTGCTCCGTTTCAGTGGACAGAGGAGTGTGAGGAGAGCTTTCAGAAGCTCAAGACAGCTTTGACCATAGCCCTAATTTTGATACAGCTTACAGGTTCGGGGTCTTATACGGTCTATTCTGATGCCTCGAAGGTTGGCCTCAGAGCGGTATTGATGCATGATGGTAGGGTGATTGCCTACGCGTCCAGACAGTTGAAGATACATGAGAAGAACTACTCTGTTCACGACCTTGAGTTAGCTAGCATTGTTCACGGCCTGAAGATTTGGCGCCATTACTTATACGGTGTTCCCTATGAGATTTATACTGACCATCGGAGCTTGCAGCACTTGTTCAAGCAAAAGGATCTAAATTTGCGCTAGAGGAGGCGGTTAGAGTTGCTAAAGGACTATGATATCACTATTTTGTATCACCCGGGAAAGGCCAATGTGGTGGCCGATGCTTTGAGTCACCGGGTAGAGAGTTTAGGGAGTTTGGCTTATTTACCAGCATCAGAGAGGCCTATGGTGATGGATGTTCAGGCCTTAGCCAACCAGTTTGTAAGATTAGATCTTTCGGAGCCTAGTCGGGTTCTAGCTTATGTGGTTTCTCGGTCTTCCTTATTTGATCGTATTAGGGAGCGGCAGTATGATGACCCTCATTTTCTTGTCCTCAAGGACAAGGTCCAGCACGGTGATGCAAGAGATGTGACTATTGGTGATGATAGGGTATTGAGGATGCAGGGTCGGATTTGTGTACCCAATGTTAAGGGGATTCGGGAGTTGATTCTGGAGGAGGCCCGTAGCTCGCGGTATTCCATTCATCCAGGTGCCGCAAAGATGTATCAGGATTTGAGGCAGCACTACTGGTGGAGGTGGATGAAGAAGGATATAGTTGGATTTGTAGCTCGATGCCTCAACTGTCAGCAGGTGAAGTATGAGCACCAGAGACCGGGTGGGTTGCTCCAGCAGATAGAGATTCCGAAATGGAAGTGGGAGCGGATCACCATGGACTTTGTAGTTGGGCTCCCACGAACTTTGAGAAAGTTCGATGCTATTTGGGTGATTGTGGATCGGCTGACCAAGTCTGCTCATTTTATTCCAGTGTGCACTACTTATTCCTCGGAGCGGCTGGCGGATATCTATATCTAGGAGATTGTTCGTCTGCATGGTATTCCGGTTTCTATCATTTCAGATGGAGGTACTCAGTTCACATCACAGTTCTGGAGAGACGTTCAACATGAGTTGGGTACTCAGGTAGAGTTGAGTACAGTCTTTCACCCTCAGACGGACGGACAGTCCGAGCGCACTATTCAGATTCTTGAGGATATGCTCCGTGCGTGTGTGATTGAGTTTGGAGGGTCTTGGGATCAGTTCTTGCCATTGACGGAGTTTTCTTATAACATCAGCTATCAGTACAGCATTCAGATGGCACCATATGAGGCTTTATATGGGAGGCGGTGTAGATCCCCGGTGGGTTGGTTTGAGCCGGGTGAGGCCAGATTATTGGGCACAGACTTAGTTTAGGATGCTTTGGAGAAGGTTAAGGTGATTAAGGATAGGCTCCGTACAACCCAGTCCAGACAGAACATTTACGCAGATCAGAAGGTTCGTGATGTTTCTTATATGGTTGGACATCGGGTTCTGCTTCGGGTTTCCCCTATAAAAGGCGTTATGAGATTCGGGAAGAAAGGGAAGTTGAGTCTGAGGTTTATTGGCCCTTTTGAGATATTGAGGCGTGTTGAGGAGGTTGCTTATAAACTTGCCTTACCTCCCAGCTTGGCAGGAGTTCACCCGGTATTTCATGTTTCGATGCTCCAGAGGTATCACGATGACCCGTCACACGTGTTGGATTTCAGTTTAGTCCAGTTGGACAAGGATCTATCTTATATTGAGGAGCCAATGACAATATTGGACAGGCAGGTTAGAAAGCTGAGGTCAAAGAACATTGTATCAGTGAAGGTTCAATGGCGGGGTCAGCCGGTCGAGAAAGCGACCTGGGAGATCGAGCAGGATATGTGCAGCTGTTACCCTCATCTTTTCACTACTTCAGGTATGTCTCTATGCTCGTTCGAAGACGAACGAATGTTTAAGTGTAGGAGGATGTGACGACCCGGCCGGTCGTCTTAAGAATTAACGCTGCTATCCCCTATTAACTGCTTTCCCCAAGTTTATTCTGCTATTTTGAATTGTTGGGATGTTTGGTTCTGAGTTTCGGAGAGTTTTGGGACACTTAGTCCCTAAATGAGAGCTTAAGTGTTGGAAAAGTGACCGTAGTTGGAACAGTATGGAGACGGTCTCGGAATGGAAATTCGCTGGTTCCGTTAGCTCCGTTGGGTGATTTCAGGGTTAGGAGTGTGTTTGGATTGTGTTTTGGAGGTCTGTAGTTTATTTAGGCTTGAAATGCCGAAAGTTGAATTTTGAAAGTTTTCGGTTCGATAGTGAGATTTTGCAGTAGTTCTGTTGTGTCATTTGGGATGTGTGTGCAAAATTTCAGGTCATTCAGATGTGTTTTGGTTGGGTTTTTGATCGAAAGCGGAATTCGAAAGATTTTAGAAACTTAGGCTTGAATCCGATGTGTTTTGGTTGTTTTAATGTTGTTTAAGGTGTCTTGAAGATTTGTACAAGTTTGAATAAGGTTTTAAGATATGTTGATGCCTTTGCTTGAGGTCCCGGGGACCTCGTGATGAATTCAGATGGTTAACGGAGGAAATTTTGAAGTTGAAGTTGCTGCAGCAACTGGTCTTCTGGTATTTTAGCATCTGCGGTTTGGAGACCGCAGATGCGGCGCCGCAGAATCGGCTTTGTGTCAATTCCTTAGGAACCGCAGATGCGATAAAGGGGTCGCAGAAGCGGAACTGCTCCTGCGGCTAGAGGTCCACAGATGCGGAAGTTGGCTTTTTAATGAAAATCGTAGATGCGACGTTGCGTCCGCAGAAGCGGGACCGCCAGAAATCGCTGGGCAGAACATATAAATAGTTGCCTTCGCGAATTTGAGGGATTCTTTAACCATTTTCATCCGGGTGTGAAGCTTTTGAGAGATATTTTTGTGAAAAACAAAGGGGAATCGCTTGGAGGTAACATCCTTGACTTCATAACTCGTTTTTATGTGATTAAAGATCTAATTAGTGGTGAGAAATCTAGGAAAATGGGTAATTGGGGCTTGAGTTTAAGAGGCCTTTAATTGAGGATTTGAGGGGTCATTTTGGACTCCGATTTCAGTGTTCTTGTTATGTATAGACTCGTGAGAGTACGAGGTTTCTGAAAATGTAAATTTCACCAGATTCCGAGATGTGGGCCCGAGGGGCGTTTTGGCCAATTTACATAATTCGCGTATTAGCTTAGAATTTAATTGTAGAATCAGTTACTTGAAGTGTTATTTACATTATGCTATTGAATTGAATAGATTTGGGCCATTTGGAGTCGAGTACTCGTGGCAAAGATGTGGTGTTGGGTTGATTTTGAGCCGGTTTGAGGTAAGTGGCTTGTCTAACCTTGTGTGGGGGACCTTCCCCTTAGGATTGGTATATTTGGTAATTGAAATGCCTTGTACGTGAAGTGACGAGTGCGTACTTGTGCTAATTGTTGGAAATCCGATTTTCTTTAAGTACTTACTAGTATGTTTCCTTTCCTGTTTCTATTACTTGCATTATTAAGCTTGTTGTTAGCTTAGGAAAGCATATCTAAGTGACTTAATTGCTTCATTTGATTTAACCGCCTTACTTGAATTCTGTAAAGCATGCTAGGCTGGAATCACTTATTGCCTTAATATGAATTTTGTTATTTGTGTTTATCTTCCTGCTGCTGCTGTGTATTTATTTTGGGACTACGGATGTGGGATTCCGGTAGCTCTCCCTTGTCTATTTACTTTGGGACTAAGATTCCCGATAGATCCCCCTGAACATTTACTTTGGGACTATGGGTTAGATTCCCGGTAGATCCCCCTGCACATTTATATGGAACTAGGGGAATGCACCCGGTAGATTCCCCCCGGTAGATCCCTCTACACAGTTATATGGAACTACGGGAATGCACCCGGTAGATTCTCCCAGTACTGGGTATTTACATTTGGGATTACGGAATGAGATTTCGGTAGATCCTCGCGCACTATGAGTTGGACTACGGGACGGGATCCCGGGAGATCCTTCAGACATATATATGATGGACTACGGGACGGTATCTCGGGAGATTCACTGGATATGTAAAGACGGGACTACAGGACGGTATCTTGGGAGATCCCCGATTGTTACTATTGGTGCTGAGTTGTATTTCCTTTCCATATTTACCGTGTTCTGTATAATTGTTGCTGTTCTGTATATCCTGTGTTATTTTATTGCCGTACTTATTTATACTGTTCTGTCCTATACTGTTGAACTTTATATTTTTTTAACCTTAGTAGGGCCCTAACCTTCCTCGTCACTACCCAACCGAGGTTAGGCTTGACACTTACTGAGTACCGCTGTGGTGTATTCATGCCCCTTCTGCGTATGTTTTTCATGTACAGATCCCGGTACCGCTGATCAGACCTACTATCCTTGAGGGAGTCGACTGCTCTAGAGACTTCGAGGTACATCTGCCGCGTCCGCAGACCGAGAAGTCCCTTTCTATTCCTGCTTTTAGTATTTAACCCTTCTGTACTTTCTGTTCTTATTAGACAAATTCCGGAGTTAGAGCTATGTAGTATTTCCTTTTCTTAGCTTGTGATTCGTGGGTTTCTGGGTTTTAGATTTAGATATTGGTTTTGAGATCTATATAATTATGGTGTATGCCGAGCGGTACATTTAACACTGTTATTGCCTTTATTTTTGTTTTTAAATTGTTTTACTTCCGCAAGTTTTGGTTATCTTCCGCAAGTTTAGGCTTACCTAGTCGTAGAGACTAGGTGCCATCACGATGGTTCATGGAGGACGAACCGGGATCGTGACAAATTTAAAAGACAGACATAACATAATTCACACAAAATAATGTATATTCACAATATCCAATTTTGTTTTCACTTACATCCTTGATGAAAAAAAATTAGTTTTTGTTTACAAGTTATTCTCTATTCAAAATATTCATAGAGTGTCTTCATATTCTCCATAGTCATGTCCTATTTGCTCTTCTGGGGTTTCTTAACCACTATCTTTTTACCACTTTCCATGAGTCCAAAGATTTGCAGCCAATTCTCTGTTGAATACCAATGCATGCCTTTGATTATAGAACTCTTGTGATGACCCGACCAATTGTCTTATGAGTTATCACTCTATTTCCTCCATTTCTGCTTCTTATTGCTTTGTCTATCGGTTCTATGTGTGATCGGGTTGGTTCGGGTTTGGAAAGGATTTGGTAAGGTTTGAGACACTTAGTCTCTTTTGAGGAAGCTTAAGTTGGAAAAGTCAACTGGATGTTGACTTACATGTTAGAGGACTCGGATGTGAGTTCCGATGGTTCGGATAGCTTCGGGAGGTGATTTGGGACTTAGGAGTGTGATCGGAATGTGTTTTGAAAGTCTGAAGTTGATTTAGGCTTGAATTGACGAAATTAGATTTTTGGCTATTTTCGGTTGATAGATGAGATTTTGATATAGGGGTCGGAATGGAATTCCGAGAGTTGCAATAGTTCCGTTGTGTCATTTGGGATGTGTGTACAAAATTTCAGGTCATTCGGACGTGGTTTGGTTGGGTTTTTCATCAAAAGTGTAATTTAGAAGATTTTGGAATTCTTAGGCTTGGATCCGATGCAAATTTGGTGTTTTGATATTGTTTTGAGCGTTCCGAAGTTTCGAACAAGTTTGAATGAGGTTATGGGATATGTTGTCATGTTTGGTTGAGGTCCCGGGGGGCCTCGGGTGAGTTTCGGGTGGTCAATCGGACCATTCCATGATGTTTGGAATTGCAGAAATTACTAATCAGTGTTGCAGAGAAAATGGCCTTCCCGTTCGCGAGCAGGCCCTGGCGTTCGCGAGGAAGGCTCCGCATTTACGAAGGGCTGAGGGATTGAGCATCGCGTTTGTGAGTGAAGCTCTGCGATCGCGTAGAGGAAAGTGGTCAGCTGGGTTCGAGGTCAAGTTGTTCATCTCGTTCGCAAGTGAATGGGTGCGTTCGTGAAGGGTTAGTCTGAGAAAGCATCACGTTCACGATGGGCAGGTCGCGATCGCGAAGAGGAAATTCTGGTCAAAGTTATTTTGTGCTTCGCAAACGTGAGGCTTTGACCACGTTCGTGAAGAAGGATTTCAGGCCTGGGCAGAAGGTTTAAATAGTCGTCTTGTCCGCGATTTTGGGGTTTATTTCCTCAATTATTGACTGTTTTTGGAGCTTTTTGAAGAAGATTGAAGAGGGATTCAAGGGGAATCACTTAGAGGGAAGATTTATGGACTTAAAACTCGATTTTAATGTGAAATCTACCTATTTAATCATGGAAATTAAGCCTAAAATTGAAGATCTAGGGCTTGAAATTGGAGACCTAGAATTCATGATATGAGGGGTCATTTGTGGTTGGATTTTGATGCTTTTGGTATGAATGAACTCGGGAAGTGATAAGGAATCCATTTATGTAATTTTTACCAAAATCCGAAACTTGGGACCGGGGGTCGGGTTTTGGTAATTTCGGGATTTATGTTGTAAATTATTTATTTTCGCTTGGGCTTCGTTCCCTTAGCATATTTTGACGTCGTGATTTTGATTTTGGTTAGATTCGATGCGAGTGGAGGCCGATTCGAGGGGCAAAGGCGTCGCAGGCTAGAGTTTGGACCAGATCGAGGTGAGTAATGATTGTAAATGATGTCCTGAGGGTATGAAACCCCAGATTGCACATCGTTGTGCTATATTGAGGTGACGCACACGCTAGATGACGAGTGTGAGGTCGTGCACTGTTGGGTATTGTGACTTAGTCCGTCTCAAATGACTATTTTACCGCGTATTTGACTGAAAATTATTTGCTATCATCATGTTTTGGGCTGAATGCCATATTTGGGCTTCGAGCCAACTATTTGATCCCTTAGGATATTTTTATTGATATTTCCTCACTGTTTTGACTTTATACTTGAACTCAGTCATGCTATATTCTACTATTTTTTTCATGACTCGGCCATGTTTACTCTGCTTTAACACTTAAATGATTTTAAATTATATTTGGGCTGAGCACTATGTTTTACTGTTGCCCGAGTGGCTTGTGAGATTCTGACTGAGTAAGGTCGAGGGCCTATGTTGTGAGGAAACACTAATTATGAATATGAGACCGAGGGCCTGAGATTTGTACGCCACGAGGTGGCTTGTTGATATGAGGTCGAGAGCCTAGTGATGATGCCACGAGATGGCTTGATATTGCGCTTGGGCCGTAAGGGGCCCCTCCAGGAGTCTGCATACCCCCAGTGAGAGCGGGTACCCATTGTGATGTGAGATGTAGCCCGAGGGGCTGGTATTGTTCTGAGATATTGCCCGAGGGGCGAAGTTGTTGACATTATGCCCGAAGGGCGGACCCTTATGTGTTTATCTTTCTTATTTGTCTGTCATTACTTGTTTAATTTTTGAAAAGGTATTTCATGAAGTTTAAACCGAACTTAAATGACGTTACATATCTTTACTGATGTATTGATTTACTGTTTTTACTGGTTTTACTGCTTCATTATAGCCTGTAATGTGCCTTATGTATTTTCATACTTCTCAGTCGTTTATTTATGATTATTACTCCCTGTACCCCGTGTGCAGATTCAGGCAATGCTGATCCCACTAGCGAGTGTTGATCTTTCCAGCTCGGGTGGATCCGAAGATTCTCTAAGTAGCCATCGGCGTTTGCAGCCCAGAGCATCTTCCCTTATCTTATCTCACTTGTTTTAGATTTGTATTGAACTCTGTAGAATTTCTTGTCTTATTCCAGATTTTTAGGTGCTCATGACTAGTGACACCCCGGTATCGGGCTGTGTTGGTTTGTATTCCGCAAATTGTATTATTCACCGTATTTTGGAGTTCTATTATGTTTAAATGGCTTAACGCTTATTGTTTAATTGCTTAAAACTGGAATTGGAAATGTGTCGGCTGACCTTGTCTTCACGAGAGGCGCCATCACGATCTGGTTCGGGTTTAGGGTCGTGACAACTCTAAAATTCGCTTCCAACTGAACTTTAATACTATGATTTTTTTAGGAACTCCCGTCTTCTTTCATAAGAAAAAAATAAGAAAATGTTGGCAAAGACATGCTTACTAGTCTAGGTTTCATGCTTACAGATGAGACCTAGACACTAGCAAATCTCAGTGTCAAACTTAAGAGATATGCCTATGCTGAAGAGCTCCTGGCATAATAACTTTGCACCATATACACATCAACCTTCACTATATCTTCAACTGATTCACAGAAGCGGCAATACGGGCCCCTTACTTTACCACCTTGTACGAACCTCTGAATTGCATTTTCCATATTCTTGCATTTCCCATATATGTGCATCTGGGAGGAGTCACTAAGTTTGAAAATGCGTTCATGCAAATTCGCTGCATCACCATGAGCTATAAGACAGTCATGCTCCATTTCACCAAATTTAATTCCACCGAAGCATTTTCTGTCAGCCACAGGTTGGCAAAGTTTACTACTATGATTTTTTTAGGAACCCCCATCTTCTTTCATAAGAAAAAAACAAGAAAATATTGGCAAAGACATGCTTACTGGTGTGCAGCGCAAAGATAATGAAGAAGAAGTCCAAAATACTTCATATGTGACGGAGAGTGGCCACACCAAAAACTCGAGCTCCAGGACAATTTGCTCTTTTTACTAAAAGTTAGATTTATCAATTAGTAAAAAGAGCAAATTGTCCTAGAGCTTGAGTTTTTGATCTGGCCACTCTCCTTCACATGTGAGGTATTTTGACTTTTCCTTTATTATCTTTACTTCCCATGAACTCCCTGCTACACCCAATAAGCATGTCTTTACCAACATTTTCTTGTTTTTCTTTGAATATAAATTTAAAGAAACATGATAGAAGTCTATGGATGACTATGAAATTTTTAAGTGAAGAGATTGTTAATATAACCAAAGAGTGCACCTAATCAATTTAATATCTATAAATGTAAAAGATATCAATTTAACATCTATAAATGCTGAAGAGATTTTTAACTGTTTTACGTTCAGAGAAATTGAATGTGACAAGATAAGTAGGTGGTAAAATAAGTAAGTGGTAAATGCTAGTAGTTGGTAAATGCAATAAAAAAATAGTAAAAAATAAAGCCACAATTTTTCTATAGTAAAAAAATAACTTCATTTACTATATGGTCAGAGAAATTTAAATGAAAGATGAAGTAGGCAATAGGTGATAAATGATAAAAAGTAGCTAGTAAATGCAAAAAAGAAAAGAATCAAGTTAAAAAAACCAAAACATGCTGAAGTTTTTGTCGTAAAGTTTTTTCAAAAAACTTTAGCAGAAACTGCTGAAGTTATTTAGTGGATTTCTAAAAACTTCAGCACTTGATAAGCTGAAGTTTTTGTCGTAAATCTTTTTCAAAAAACTTCAGCAGAAACTGCTGAAGTTATTTAGTGGATTTCTAAAAACTTTAGCACTTGATAAGTTGAAGTTTTTGTCCTGGACTCAATAATATTTGTCGTAAAGCTTTTTCAAAAAGTTTCAGCAGTTTCTGCTAAAGTTATTTAGTAGATTTCTAAAAACTTCAGCACTTGATAAGCTAAAGTTTTTGTCCTACAGTTGACACTTTTGTTATGACTTTTAACCAAAACTTCAGCTTAAAAAGCAGAAGTCATTTACTTCATGCTAAAGTTTTTTCAACAAAAATGTACTTAAAATTCATGATAAAAGACACAAAACATATTTGATTGAACACAAGTCAACTAAAAAACTAATTAATGTGTATTCACAAATTCAAATTTTGTGCAGCCAATCCTCTAATCAAAAAATTCACACATAGTCTCTTTAAAATCTCCATAATCATGTCCTAGTTGCTCTTCTAGAGTTTCATAGCCGCTATCTTATTTTTACTTTCCATGAGCCCAAAGATTGACAACCAATTCTCTCCTGAATGTCAATGCCTGACTTTGATAGAACTTGAAGACATCTTCTTTCTTCAACCGCATATCAATGAACTTAAGAGCAAATACACCACAATAAACACTATAAAAAGAACATGAAAAAGAAATTGAAGAATAGTTAACACAAGGGCAAAAAATAATAAACATAAGATGCATGGTAAAACATATGTGAAACACGTACTTGTTACCCTGCAGCGGCGTGTTCATCTACTTAATTTGAAATTTTTCCACATGACTTTTCCCATAACTTTTATTGTATGTACCAAAGTCCAAGCATTTGAGACAGTGTGGGATCAACCATGCATAATTTCTGACATGTTCAAGCACACGCTCATATGCTACACTGCCTATGGAATCATACACATATATAGTTTTATCTTTAAAGTTCAGAATTCCAAAAAAGTAGTGCGTAGATCTCTGGCCCGACCTTGGCTTAAGTAGAAATGGAAAGAATACTTTTTTGGCAGATGCCCATGTGATACCACAAAAAAGGTCGAGGCCTTTTACGTAGTTGGCCACCTTTTCATTCGTTGATTTTTCAATAAACCAACTAAAGTCGGTAAATGCCTCAATAACAGCTTCTTCTTCTTCTTCTTCTTCTTCTTCTTCATAATCCTCACATTCCTGTTTTTTGGATGTCCTCTTTCTCTTTGATTTGCTCTTTTTTATCCTCCATTCTCTTTTCTTTCCTTTTTCTAATTTTCTCCATATGTTCTTCTGAAGGATGATTACTAGCCAACTTAGTCATACACTGATCAAAAACTAAATCTGTTACTGCACATCTTGATTTTGGATAACTTGGAAGGTTATAGCAATATTTTTTGCGCAAGAAATAAATGCCCACTTCTATGCTGCAAATGAACAACAACAAATGAAAACATGGTTAATAAAAACTTCAGCATGCATAAGTATGAAGTTTAGAAAAAACGCATTACAAAACTACAAACAGCATGACAAAAAGTTAAGCATATTCAGTTTGAAGTGTTAGGAAATAATCTAAAAAACATCAGCATGTTTGATTTAAAACTTCAAAAAAAACTAGAGAATGCATGTCAAAAACTTCAGCAAGGTTATGCTGAAGTTTTAGCAAATAAGCTAAAAAATTTCAGCAGTTTACTATGAATAAAGCTGAAGTTTGCCAAATTACAGTACAAAACTTTACTATAAAAATAAGCTGAAGTTTTGGGAAATACAGTTGAAAACCAATTCAAAAAATAAACTTAATAACTTACTTCATCCGAAAGATAAGAGGTAGGATCCACAAGCTCGGTAAAGAATGATTTTGGAATATCAATTCCAGCTAAGCTGAATGGATTGGAATTATATTCACTGGCATCCGTCTCCAACCACTCCGTAAATCTTTGCATTAATCCACTGTCTTGATTAACATAATGGAAAGGACACCTTTGTGTAGTCTTTCCTACTTTCCAATCTTGCCCCCTTCGCTTTTGTTTAGGAATGACGTAAGGAGATCTCAACCAAATACTCTCCACGCAAATCCTTTTCCCTTTTTTATCTGGTTTTATTTTTGCTTGCTCTTCCTACTGTTCCTTCACAACTAACTACTGCTGTTCAGCAGCAGGGGAAAAATTCAAAGCCATTGTGGGAGATACTTGACCAACTCCCTACTGTTCACGACATTCTTATCTCTCTTCACCAACAACAACAGCAGCAGAATTACCTTCTGAACCAGTCCCTTGTGTACCACCCAACGAAAATAAACATAAATTGAAGTTGGGGATATCACTGGTGTCACACATAGGAAGACTTGGAAATCTTCCTTCTCTTAGGATTTGGAAAAAGTTGCGATGCGTCAGATGAGATCTGCAAAGGCAAGGAAAATATAAACATAAATACAACTGATATAAAAACACATTAGGCAAAAAATACCTTGTAATCGAATTGCAGAAAATAACTACCTGGTCTAAGTGTTGAGACACAGATGGTGTTTGCATTCCAACAGATCCACTTCCTTTACCTTCAAATACGCCTATATCTTCATGCAAAAAAATAAAATAAATAATACTGACTAAATTTTATAAAATAATACAAACACAATTCACACCTGTCTGTGAGCCAACAGGTGTGAATAGATATATTTCTCCTTTTTGATATAGCTGAATAAGCTCACCAAATTCTTTTTGAGCTGCATTGAGTCTCTCTATATAATCATTCAAAAATATAAAAAAGAAAATAAAGTATGTAAAATTTCAAACTGTAAAAAATATACTTGGATCAAATGTAATAAATTCATGATCTATAGAATACCTTGACGTTTGTCTTCCGCTGTGGTTTCAGGCTGCATGCCTTTGTCGATATCAGTAGTCCCAGCTTCATTCAATTGTGCACCAACGTCGAGGAGCATTGGAGTATTCTCTGGAAGGTTTTTCTCAACTCTATCTTCATTCAATTCAGCATCATCAAAGAGTTTTTGAGTTGTGTCAATTGAAGCACAACTAGTTTCAACTTCCACTGCATATTCATAAAGAGGGGGAATGGATCAACTAGTTTTTCTATATATATAACATAGTAAAAATTTATACCTGTAGAAAAATTTATACCTGTAGTGAAAATTTCCTGTGTATCTTCACCTACATGTTTCTTTCCCAATAGTGCTAGACACATCACTCGATGTCAGTTCTAAAGTACCAACAGGTGCTTGATCTCCATCGCGAAACAAATTGCCTTTTGCAATATCATTGTCCAAAGTACAACTCGGTGCATGTTTTTCAGTATCAATAACTTGATCATCTGCACCTTTCTCATTTGATAACTCTTCATCATTTCCATCTTTACTCAGTCTATAAACACTAGATTGTTCCTCTCCAACTTGTTGTTGAACATGTTCATCTCCTTCAACAGCCGCTTCCTCACGTATAGCATTATCATCTGCGACTTTATGTGATGCATCATGAGCAACATGTTCTTCAGTATCAACAACTTGATTATCTGTACCTTGTTTGCTTCCATCATTCTTAGTTGATAACTGTTCATCATTTCCATCTCTGCTCAATCTATCAACACTGGAACGTTCCTCTTCAACTTGTTCTTGAACATGTTGATCGCCTTCAAAAGCCGCTTCCTCACGTGTAGCGTTTACATCTGGGACTTTATGCAATGCATCATGAACAACATTAATATCCGATAGATGTTCGTAACAGTCGTTCATCCTATCATATTGTCGATAGTTACTCAAATCAAAATTGCCATCATCCATTCCATTTGATTTGTCGACAATCTTAAACAACTGTTCAAACTTCTCATCGAAATATTCCTAGGAAAAAAATTACTAACAATGATTAATCTGAATAACATTAGCATAAATAAAAAGACTTCTCTATAAATTAGTTTACCTTCACTTTTTCAAAAACCGCATCCACAATAGCAAATCACTCATCCTATTTAAACTTATCGAAAACTTCTTTCACGATCGTGTTTCTTTCTTTTTCTGTATGCCTTTGAACCTCCATCGTTACCCTCTAGTATAGAGACACACACCAAAAATTCAGATATAAAAGAATGCTGAAGTTTAGCAAATACAAAACATAACGTCAGCTATTATGATGCTGAAGTTCATCACAAACAGAACAAAACTTCAGCTCAAATACATGCTGTAGTTTTACAAAAACACAACCAAAAAACATCAGCTCAAAACTTACAGAACCTATTGTGTCGAGTAATTCATTCTCAAACTCCGTTGTAGAATGGTTAGAACGACTCTGGGTACGAGATGATTCGCCAATAACAGGAGTTCGATTCGCTTCTTTTGATCGACTCCGACTACGTGGTGATTCGCCAATAACATGAGTTCGATTTGCTTCTTTTGATCGACTCAGACTACGTGGTGATTCACCAATTGAAGGAATCACATTAAGTACCTTTAAACGTATCCGACTGCATGGTAATTGTCCAATTAAAGACATTGAATTCAATTCCTCTTCTGTAGGATTTATATCCAATACCCTAAAGTTGCGATATCTCTATTTAATACAAAAAAGGTTATTATGAGGGAAAAAAACTAATACGTCAACATATTAACACAAAGACAAAAATAAAAAAATTTAACTTACATCATGATTACTGAAGAAATCAAAAAGTTCGTTATAGTTAGGCTCTCCCACAGATACATAACGTAACATCCTGGGAACCTGAGGGGTATCAAGGTACTCATCCTCTCTTATATACTTCTCTCGAATATCTGGGAAGCGCTCATAGAACCAAGCACATAACGGATATGGAAATCCACCAACTTTATACTCAGTTGAATGAAATTTGTTCTGCTTTTCCAATGCATATTTCAGTGAGTAAATGAGCTTCTCATAACACACATTACCCCAAGGATATTCAGCACAAACCTTATCATCTTCAACAATAGCTGCATACTCCTCCAACATAGATGATTCAGTCTTTTTCCCAAACAAAATAAACTCTACAACAAAAATTTCCATAAGCTTCACAACATCATCATCACTCTCGCATACGTGATTGTGATTCACAACATTCTTTGGAATTTTATTCCGAGTCATAAAATCTCGAATATCCTTCAAGGTCACACCCTTGGACTTACCAAAATAGCTCTTCAGAATATTGCTCTCTCGATTAATTGATGTTTCAACATTATGTGTTGTGATCCGCAAACTGTACATAATGTAAAAGTCTTCAAGGGTGAAGAAATATCATGGCCAAAAACCTTGAAACTAATGGAGTCTCGATCATTGGTGAATATTCTAGAAAGACACAAAAAATGAACCAACTTTATGCTACATTTGAAATTCTCCATAGCCATAATATATCGAAACGTACCATTGTTAAGCTTATCCCGTTGTGCAGGAGTCAAGAAACTTGCAATTAAACTCTTCAAATCGTGGTTCCCCTTCCAGTTACCCTTACAGTTAAACCAATCTCGAAACTCAAAATATCTTTGCCCTGATTTTGTAGGTGGAGCAGCAGGGACGAAAGGACCTGGGGGTATTATAGGTTGTTTAGGTACTTTAGATGCTTTAGGTTCCATCTGTTCAAAAAATTAAAATATACAAAAAATAAAATCAGGACATTATCAAAAAAATCAATTAAAACTTTAACTCTAAGAAGGCTGAAGTTCGCCAGTTACAAACAAAAACTTCAGCTCTAGAGCTGAAGTTCGCCAGTTACAAAACAAAATTTCAGCTCCTAAAACTGAAGTTCACCAGTTACAAAACAAAACATTCAGCAAAAACACATGCTGCAGTTTTTAAAAAAAATAAAACACAAATTCAAATCCAAAAATAATGTTGAAGTTCATAAAAAATATAACAAAAAAATACAAAACATGAAACAAAACTTTAGCTCCTATCTAAGATATCATTGAAGTATTATAAACTTCACACTTTGATAGTATCATCTATTTAACTCTCAAAATTTATAAAAATTTTGCCGTCTCCAAAAATCACTGAAGAATTTATAGAATTTTCATTAACAACACAAACACACATTGAAAAAACCTAAAAACACAATCGTAAAAGTAAAAAGTAATGCACTTATCAAACTAAACCCCAAGAAATTATTTTATCATAAATACATGACTATCAAAACTAAAACCAGAAATTAAATCGTAAAAATTAATACTAAAATAAAACCCAGAAAGTTAATGCAACGTGAAATTGCCTGTGATTAAATCGTAATGTTATTGGGGAACAAATATTTAAAAAATCAAAAACAACGATGAAAACCGTTTGATTTCAGAGAAGAACAAATCAAAAAATGCGAATAACGGAAGAGAGAGACAGAGACAGTAGAGGACTAGCGTATACTTGGAGAGAAAGTAGCCTTTTAATAAAGAAGGGCAAAATAGTCTCTTTAAAAGGCTTTTAACAAAAAAACGGGTACGGGTACAAACAGAATAACAAAACGGCTACAGGTTAAAAAGGGCGCCCATGCAATTTTTATATTATTTTGGTAACCAGTCCATCCCTAATATAACATCAAAATCAACCATGTCCAGAAGTAACAAATCTACTCGGGTCTCAAGACCTCTAATAACAACTATACAAGAATGATGGACTCGATCTACCACAATAGAATCACTCACCGGTATAGACACATAAACAGGATCACTCAAGGAATCACTAGGCATAACCAGATATGGTGCAAAATAGGATGACACATACGAGTATGTAGACCCTAGATCAAATAACACTGAAGCATCTCTATCACAAACCAGAACCGTACCTGTAATAACTGCATCTGAAGCCTCAACCTCGGGCCTGGCTGTAAGGGCATAATATCGGGGCTGGGCCCCACTACCCTGAACTACATCTCTAGGACGGCCTGCTGCTGGCTGTCCTTCACCTCTAACGGCCTGAGCTCCACCTCTAATACCTCTAACTCCCCCTCTAGCACCTCTACCCCCACCTCTAGCTAGTTGGGTGGGCTGTGGAACACTTGGTGCCTGAACCATGGCACGAGAACCCTGATGCTGAGAGCTACTTGGTGCTCGAGGGCAAAATCTAGCAATGTGACCCATATCACCACAAGTGTAACAAGCTCTCGGCTGCTGAGACTGCTGACCCTATCGACTTGAATGACTATCTCGAAAACTCTAAAGCGGCGGTGCACTGATAGGAGCTGGTGGTGCACTGTAGGACTGCTGATCGGAATAATGCATTTGAGAACCACGACCACCTGAAGCACCATGAGAAACCTGAAGTGTTGACTGAAAAGGCCTAGGAGGATGGCCTCTACCATGTGAATCCCTACCTCCAGACGAGGTACCACTAAATCAGCCTGAATGACGGGGCCTCTTGTCTGACCCATGACCACCTCCCTGCGACAGAACCATCTCCACTCTCCTGGCCACATTGGCCGCCTCCTGAAAAGTAATCTCACTCCCAGCCTCCCTAGCCATCTAAAGACGAGTCGACTGAATAAGACTGTCAATAAACCTCCTCACCCTCTCTCTCTCTCTCGGTAGGAAGTATGACAAGAGCATGGCGAGCCAAGTCGATGAATCTGGTCTCATACTGGGTAACAGTCATGGAACCCTATCGGAGGCGCTCAAACTGCCTCCGATAGGCCTCTCTCTAAGTAATGGGGAGAAACTTCTCCAGAAATAGCTGTGTAAACTGCTCCCAAGTTAAGGCCGGCGATCCGGTTGGTCTAGCCAAACAATAATCTCTCTACCAAGTCTTGGCGGATCCACACAAGTGAAAGGTAGAAAAATCGACCCTATTGGTCTCAATAATACCCATGTTCCTAAGAACCTCGTGGAAGCTGTCTAGATAATCCTGGGGATCCTCAGAAGAAGCACCGCTAAAAGTAGTAGTGAAGAGCTTGGTAAAACCTATCCAACCTCCACAAAGCCTCCGAAGACGTAGCTGATCTATCACCGGTCTGTGCTACTGCTCGGCTGAAAAAGCGGTACATGACCTCGCCATTCGTGAAAGGACAAGAGTAGAGGTTTCAATTCAGCATTGAGAGAACAAAATCGCACGACAGGGAAGAATAGAAGTGAAACTTTTCCTAACTCTGTAGCCTTTGAGGGATAAATACAGACGTCTCCGTACCGATCCCTCAGACTCTACTAAGCTTGTCTGTGAATTGTGAGACCCATGTAACCTAGAGCTCTAATACCAACTTGTCACAACTCAGATTTCCCACCCTTGGGAGTCGTGATGGCGCCTACTAATGGGAGCTAGGCAAGCCAATCCTTACCTACTTTCCTTATTAACCAATTTCTTCCTTTTAACAAATATAAGGCGATAACATGAAATCAACGGAACTTTAATAAATAAGCGGAAGTTGACAATTAAATGGAAGAAAAAAAAACAACAAACCATTTGAACTTAAATATTTAGTACAACTGTTTGAGTCTCGACTACTCAGAACTGGTGTCATAGTTTCACAAACGGTCTAAGAATACTAAAAATAAAGGGTCTGAAGAAATAAATACAACACTGTCTCTAGAAATGCATGAAAGAAATAGAAATAGTAGATAGAAGGAGACGCCAAGGCCTGCGGACGCCTACAGGACTACCTCGGGTCGCCTGATGATCAAGAGTCAGCAATCTTACTACAGTCCAAAGTCCACAACACTGGGTTCTGCACAAAGAGTACAGAGTGTAGAATCAGCACAACCGACCCCATGTGCTGTTAAGTGCCTAGCCTAACCTCGGCGAAGTAGTGACGAGGCTAGGACCAGACTACCAAATAAACCTGTACAATTTAACTATATACCGCAAAAGAGAAGTACAGAAAGAAACAATCATATACAGTCAAGTATGGGAGGGGAAAAGCATGCTACAGAGGAAACATCGAATAGTAATAGAAGAGCAACAAATAAGCATGATGATCTCCACAGTTCAATTGAAAATAGGAAGGGGAAATCATATTGCGGGGTACAACAAGTATCAACAGGAAATCAACAATTCAGTGTAGAGAAACCGTAACACAGTTATAATTAAAAATTAGGAAATCAAAGACAAGTGCACGACATCACCCTTCATGCTTTTACTCTCTCTCACCAAAACAATACACGGCATCACCCTTCGTGCTTTACGCTCTTCCTCAACCAAACAACGATCACAAGGCAAATAGGGAAAGATAATCTATAACATCGAAATAAAATCAAGTAACGATAGAAAATCAGTAAATAAACGTAAAGGACAACATGACTCAATTATCAGTAAGAATCAGGTAAATCAAAGACAAGTGCATGGCATCACCCTTCGTGCTTTTACTCTCA